>NC_053449.1:63543372-63724555 GCF_007990345.1 Gossypium hirsutum | reverse complement strand
GGTGGGTGGCGATGGGACAAAGCGATGGCAGAGGGATGGGCACGGCGCTAGGCTTGGCTAGGGTTTCCGCCCTAGTTTGACTGGGTTTGGGGCCGGTTGGGCTTATTGGGCCGTTTGGGCTCTGCCAATTGGGCCCGGGCAATAATTGAGCTGTACAGCTGCCCTCTTTGCTCGTTGTCGTGTAACGAGAACAGAGCAAAGACTAAGAAAGACCAATTTTGCCCGATCTCGCCGAGCTTTAACGTTCCTAGTGCTCGTCTTCTTCATAAAGCCTTACTCCAGTCCACTGTGTCTCGTTGCTTCAATCCACTTCACTGCACTTCCAAGGGATCTGACGTGTAGCTTCAATCTTCTTTGCAGCAACTTCAGGGAGATAGGATCGGCTTCATCTGCTCCGCTATAACTCAGGGAGATAAGATTTGAAATTCTTCAGTCTATTCCACTGTAATCTCAGGGAATAAGACCTGACACGATCTACTCTGCTGTAACTTCAGAGAGATAAGATCCTCATTTTAATCCGCTCCACTGTAATCTCAGGAGATAGGATTACTAGCTCAATCTGCTCGCTGTAATCTCAGGTCCACTGTAATTCAGGGAGATAGATTATGCTTTAATCTGCTCCCTGTAACCTCAGGGAGATAAGATCTGCAATTCTTCGTCTACTCCGCTGTAACCTCAGGGAAATAAGACCTGATGGATCTACTCTACTGTAACTTCAGAGAGATAAGGTCTTTATTTTAATCCGCTCCACTGTAACTTCAGGGAGATAGGAAGTGTCTTCGATCTGCTCCGCTGTAATCTCAGGGAGATAAGATCTCTGGCTTCAATCTGCTCCACTGTAACCTCAGGGAGATAAGATCTGAAATTCTTGGTCTGTTCCACTGTAATCTCAGGAGATAAGACCTGTATAATAACCTAATTATGCCTAAGATTAGATGATGACAAAATGAACAAATGCTCTAACTAGACATATGTAATGGTGTTTGCATGAATCAGAATTTTTTTCCGAGAATGATCTCGCTTAGGTTACACTACTCGAAGTTTATCAAGGTTTGTGACTGTGTGCTACAACGCCTTCTCGCTTGACTGATTTTCTGAAGAAACATTTAGCCAGACTGTCCCCATTGTAAACCTCAAAGTTATATCCACTGGGACGCCAAAATTGTACCATCATTCTCTCACAGTAATCTAAGGGTAGAAATATGTGGCTTTCCTCTGTCCTCTTTTATCACAATTCGGGGATATAGGATCTGAACCGTTCTGGTTCCTACACCATTCTCAAGGTGTCGTACCAAAGTCTTATGCGCAAGTGAAGGCTCTCTTCTCCGAGGTAACCTCTTCCTATTGCCTGATGATCATTGCTTGCTTGTCATTTAAGCTTTGTAATAACACGACAGCTTGTCATTTTGTTCAATCAATGTTTAGACAACAAAATCTGAAAGGATAGTCTTAGCTTAGACTCTTCCTTCTTAGATATTCACCCTTTAAACTTGGTATTTTCTAAACAATAGTCATGTTTCAGGTCCCTATATTATTAGAAATTTTCCAGAGTAATGTGCAAACTTTTTCCTGAAAGTTTATTAGTTCGTTAATCATTATTCCTATGCAACATGTTTGCAAAAGATCATAACAATGGATAAGAATAAAGCTAGTTCTGATCATAACTCAAATAAAACATCAAAGATGGCGAAAGAAAGGTAACCAAGAAGTGGATTGAGAATGTGCGTTTCACAAAAGGAAAGGAAGAAAGAAAGAAAATAAAAGAATGTATTTTCAAGAATACACATAAGAACTAGGTGCCCCAGTTATCGCAGCTTGAGTTTCTCTGTACAAACTTTCCGAAGACCCTTCTGAGTTGACATGTGTTCAGGAGATCTGCAATACTCTGTCAATGTTCCAAGACGTTGCATATCCTTTCTTATGGTAAAGCAAGATCATCATATGCCCCTGATCAAAATTTGATCCGCTCAAATCCTGATGTTCCAATCCTGCCCAATACTTGAGTCGCCTTTTTCGGGTTTCAACTCAAGCCCTCTTTGGTCTCAAAGTGCCCTTTATGGGTTTCACCTTAGCCTCTCCAAAGTTTTTTTTTAGGGAGCAAAGCGCCCTTCACGGTTTTCACTTTGGTTCCCCTTTCTTTCAAGTGAAGTATTTCTTGACGGAGTCTGCGTTTACAGGATTTGGTAAACTTTTGCCATCCATCTCACATAGGATCAAAGCTCCACCAGAAAAGGCCTTCTTTACAACATAAGGCCTTCCCAATTGGCATCCATTTTCCTCTAAAATCTTTTTGCATAGGAAGAATCTTTTTAGTACCAAGTCCCCTTCACGAAATTCTCGAGGCGAACCTTTTTATTATAGGCTCGCATCATTCGTTTCTGGTACATTTGCCCATGGTGAATAGCTCTTAGCCTCTTTTCTTCTATTAGGTTCAACTGATCGTACCGAGATTGGATCCAATCGGCTTCATCCAACTGTAGCTCAGATAACACCCGTAGAGAAGGGATTTCAACTTCAATGTGTAATACTGCCTCCATTCCATAAACCAGAGAAAAAGGCGTTGCCCCAGTAGAAGTTCTAACAGATGTTCGATAGGCAAGGAGAGCAAATGATAATTTCTCATGCCAATCCTTGTAGGTTTCAGTCATCTTCCCTACAATCCTTTTAATGTTTTATGGCCGCCTCCACTGCACCATTCATTTTGGGACGATACGGCGATGAGTTATGATGCTTAATTTTAAATTTGCTACAAACTTCAGCTATTGTGCTATTATTCAAGTTCATCGCATTGTCGGATATGATCCTCTCAGGCATTCCATATCGACAAATGATCTCCTTCTTCAAGAATTTGCTGACTACTGTTTCGTGACGTTTGCATATGAAGCAGCCTCCACCCACTTGGTAAAGTAATCAATTACTACGAAGATGAAGCGATGCCCATTAGAAGCCTTTGGTGATATTGGCCCAATAACATCCATACCCACATGGAAAACGGCCAAGGAGAGGTCATGACGTGAAGAGGTGAAGGAGGCGCATGTATTTGTCTCCGTAAATTTGGCATTTGTGGCACTTCCTGGCATGATCAATACAATCTCCTTCCATGGTGGCCAATAGTACCCAAATCTCATGATCTGTCTGGCCATCGTGAAACCACTGGCGTGCGTCCCACAAATACCCTCATGGACTTCTTCCAAAATTTTCTTGGCTTCCACAGCATCCACACATCTTAACAGTACTTGATCCTTCCTTCTTTTATATAACACTTCTCCATCTAAGACATATTCAATGGCTATCTTTCTCAGAGTTCTTTTGTCATTCTCTGTCGCTTGTTCAGGGTATTCCCGATTCTTCACATATTGTAGTATACTCTGATACCAAGGACAATCATCTTTTCCCTCCTCCTCAATATTGCAGCAATTAGCCGGGGTCTCAGAGATACTCATCTGAACAGGCCTCATTGCCTCAAGTCTATTCACCTGAATCATCGAAGCTAGAGTAGCTAATGCATCAGCCATTTGGTTTTCCTCCCGTGGGAGGTAATAGAAGGTGATATCGTCAAACTCCTCAGCCAATTCAAGAACTAGTTTTCTATAACCGATTAGCTTAGGATCTCTAGTCTCCCACTCCCCTTTGAGTTGGTATATCACCAACGCTGAATCCCCGTATACTCTTAGTACTTTGATGTTCCGTTCAATGGCTGCACGAATGCCCATAATACATGCTTCATATTCTGCCATGTTATTTGTACAATCGAAGTCCAACTTGCTAGCAACAGGATAATGATCTCCACTTGGGGATACCAAGACTGCCCCAACTCCATTACCCGTAGCATTTGAAGCTCCATCAAAATTTAACTTCCATACGTGATCCATTGAGGATTTCTTCAGTATTCGCCACATACATCAAGTCCTCGTTGGAAAATCGAAATTCAAAGATTCATAGTCCTCCAAGGCTCTACTAGCTAGGAAATCGGCTATTGCACTTCCCTTTATGGCCTTCTGACTGACATATACTATATCAAATTCTGAGAGCAAGATCTGCCATCTAGCCATTCTCCCATTCAAAGCAGTCGATTCCATCATATATTTTAAAGGATCTAACTTTGAAATCAGCCAAGTCGTGTGATACAACATATACTGCCTCAGTCTTCGGGTTGCCCAGATTAGAGCACAACACAACTTCTCAATTGACGAGTACCTCATTTCGCAATCGGTAAATTTCTTACTGAGATAGTATATTGCCCTTTCTTTCTTTCCCGTCTCATCATGTTGGCCCAATACGCATCCCATGGAATTCTTCAACACTGTTAGATACAATATCAATGGCCTATCTGGACTTGGAGGTGATAAGACTGGAGTATTAGCCAAGTACTGCTTTATCTTATCGAAAGCCCTCTGACACTCTTCATCCCATTCACCCAGATTATGTTTCTTTAATAGCCGGAATACTGGATCACATTTCTCTGTCAGTTGTGAGATGAACCGAGCAATGTAATTCAGCCTCCCTAGGAAACCTCGAACCTCCTTCTGAGTGCACGGGGGAGGTAAATCTCGTATTGCCTTTACTTTGTCTAGGTCAACCTCGATCCCCTTTTTGCTAACTATGAAGCCTAATAACTTCCCTGATCTGGCTCCAAACGTGCATTTGGCCGGGTTAAGCTTGAGCTGAAATTTCTTTAATCTCAAAAATAACCTTTTCAAGACCTGAACATGCTCTTCTTCCGTTCTAGACTTCGCGATCATATCGTCAACATAGACTTCGATCTCTTTGTGCATCATGTCGTGGAACAAAGTCACCATAGCTCTTTGATATGTTGCTCCCGCATTCTTCAATCCGAAGGGCATTACCTTGTAACAGAATGTTCCCCATAAGGTAATGAATGTGGTTTTCTTCATGTCTCCAGGATGCATCTTTATTTGATTGTATCCAGAGAAACCGTCCATGAAAGAAAACAATGAATAGCCCGCCGTGTTATCTAGCAAAGTATCAATGTGAGGCAGTGGAAAGTTGTCCTTTGGACTAGCCTTGTTTAAATCCCTATAATCCATACACATTCGTACCTTTCCATCTTTTTTGGGAACAGGGACGATGTTGGCTACCCAATCCGAATACTTGACCTCTTGCAAGAATCCAGCGTCGAATTGTCTTTTGACTTCTTCTCTTATTTTCAACACAATGTCAGGTCTCATTCTCCTAAGCTTCTGTTGAACGGGTTTACAATCCTCCTTTATGGGCAGACGATGCACCACAATGTTAGTACTTAGCCCAGGCATATCTTGGTACGACCACGCGAAAACATCCTTGAACTCTCGGAGCAAATTAATGAGGTCTTGCCTTGTCTTTGCGGTGATTTCAGTTCCAATTTTCACCTCCTTTCCATCCTCTAGGCTCACTATTTCTAACGATTCCCTATGAGGTAGGATATGCTTATCCTCTTGTTCCATCATCCTTAACAAGTCCGGAGATGCATCATAATCTTCGTCATTTTCAAAGTCGTGGGATCCCTCTGAACACACTTCTTGCTCAAAAATAGGCTCCGTGTTTGAGGCAGCGTCACTCATGTCATTGATATCTGAAGACCTATGAGGGCATATCAAAGAATATACCAAGAATATAAATTTATGAATATGTTTGTGCAAAAGAATTACAAATGAAAGAATTATTTGTAAGACAATCAACCAAATGAAAAATATAAAAGGAAAAAAAAGTGACTGATCGAGATGAACATAGACACGTATTTCATTAAAATAATGATATTTAGGCCCAATGCCTATTTCACAAAAGATTTCATATCGTTTCTAGGCCAACAAACAACAGGAATGTTTTGAGCATTACTCTGAATAAGCCCTAAAGACTACAGGGATTTCTTCAGCAGTCCAATTGTTTAGCTCGCTTCCAGGCTCATAAGGGCAGATCTCCAACAAAGCCCTCCTTTCCGTTGCTTCTATGGCGTTGGTATAAACGTTTTCCAACATTCCTCCCATGCCGCTACCGGACACTCCACATTCAGAATGAATAAATCCTCCCGACACAAAAGATGTAGATATGTGGGGAAAGGTTAAAGGCTCACACTTAGCTTCATGTCCATTCAAACGCGCCCTTCTTCTCTCTTGTCTCTTCTCTACTTCTTTCTTCTTCTGCTTCATGTCTGGCTTGTACCCTAAACCAAATTTATCAAACTTTTCCTTCGGCATTGGTGCCTCAATTCTTCTCTGAAGATATTTTCCCAATCCTTTCCCGGGTAAGGCTCCTCTTCCTACCATCAATTGCAATCCCATCTCAGTGGTCCTGGATATTTTCGGTACTGGAATTCTATTTCCCTCCGCAATAAACATCGCGTTCACAAATTCTAACGACCGAAAAGAACATTCTAGTGCCTCATCGTTGATGTCCACATAAGGTGCATCGCTAGTCATCATTGCGATAATATCCTCCTCTGCATCTATTGTTACCAACCGATCCTCCGATACCAACTTCACCTTCTGATGTAATGATGAAGGTACTGCCCCTGCTGAGTGTATCCACGGTCTCCCCAATAGACAGTTGTAGGAGGGTTTAATATCCATTACCAAGAAATCCACCTCATAAGTGACTGGGCCAATCCTTAATGGTACCTCAATTCTCCCCATAACCTCCTTTTTTGTTCCATCAAATGCCCTTACTATGCTCTGGCATGCTTTCATGTGCGAACTGTCTATTGGTAATCGACTAAGAGTGGACAAAGGAAATACATTTAGTGCAGATCCATTATCAACCAAGGCCCCCGGGAGTGTGTACCCTTTGCATCGGACAGTAACATGCAGGGCTTTAGTAGAACCTCTTCCTCCGGATGGTATTTCATCATCATTGAAGAAGATAAAATTGTCAGCACCAATATTGTTGATCAGCCGATCCAGCTTGTTTACCGAAATATCGTCAGCCACATATGTTTCGTTTAGCACCTTTAAAAGTGCATTCCGATGTACTTCTGAGTTTAAGAGTAAAGCTAATACAGAAATGCGGGCTGGCTGTTTGTGCAGTTGCTCCACAACACTGTATTCACTGTGTTTCAAAAACTTCAAAAACTCCTTTGCCTCCTCTTCTTTTATTGGTTCATTTACCAATGGTTCAACTTCTACTGCTTTCCCTTTCCCCTGTTCTTTCTTCCAATTCTCTTCCCTGGACGACTCTGCTTGAGCGTCATATCTTTTTCCATTGCGCGTGTAAGAACCTATTTCCTGATTTCTTTCTGCTTCTTTTCCCAAAATGGTCACATTACACCCGTAATTCCACGGCACCATTTTGTTATCCCTATAAGAGAAATTTGATGGTTTCTGGATTACAATTTTCGGTGTTACCTGAGCCCTAACCTTATTACCTTTAGGGCGTGAGATAATGACCACAGGAAGATTTATTTTTGGAGCCTTTGTTCCCAACTCCGTCGCGCATATGCTTCTCATTTCTTTCGCATCTTCGTAAAACCTCATCTCCTTGTTATCCATCATGCTTTGAACCAAAGCCTTGAATCCTTCACATTCTTGGATTTCGTGCCTTGTTTTATGGTGAAATTCACAATAATTTCCCATCTCATGCCCTTCCTCAGAATCTGAAATAACCAAACCTCTTTTCGCCATTTCTTTCCAGACCCGTTTCAATAGAGTTTTTACTTCAGCAATGTCAGTCTTGACTTCTTCTCCCATACCTTCGCTAACCATACTCACCCCCTTATCTGCGTGATTAGGTAACGGATTCTTTGCGTTAGGTGAGTCGTCAAGTTTGACGACACCTAAATTGATAAGTCCTTCTACTACCTTCTTGAAGGCAGTACAATTTTCTATCGAGTGCCCAGAAATTCCCGCATGATAATCACATTGCGCGTTCATATCATACCATTTTGGATACGGGGGTTGTAGAGGACTCAAGTAACGAGGAGCAACAACATGTGCATCGAATAAAGTCTGATACAACTCCTTGTATGACATCGGGATTGGCGTGAATTGGGGCTTTTCAGTAGTTTGCCTAGCTCCCGACTCTTGTCTTGATGATCCCTGTTGATTAGCAACCACTTTCTTTGGTTGATTCACGATAATTGACCTACCATAAGCATTCACATTATTCACTTCATTTTCTCTTTTCCTCGGGGGTGCCCTCCTATTATTTTCTCCTCCATCTATTTTTCCGCTTTTAATGGCATACTCAATCATTTCACCATTCATGATTATATCCGAGAAATTTTTTGAAGCGCTTCCCAACATGTGAGTGATGAACGGGGCTTTCAAAGTATTAATAAAAAGCGTCGTCATCTCTTTTTCCAAAAGCGGTGGTTGTACCTGAACCGCCACCTCTCGCCACCTCTGCGCATATTGTCTGAAGCTTTCGTTCGATTTCTTCTCTAAATTTTGCAGGGTTATCCTGTCAGGCATCATTTCTGAGACATGATTGTATTGTCTCAGGAAAGCCTGTGCTAAATCCCTCCAAGTAGCAATTTTAGCTCGGCTCAGCTGATTGTACCACTTTGACGCCGCTCCCGTAAGACTTTCCTGAAAGCAATGTATTAATAATTGATCATTATTAATATGCCCCGTCATTCTTCTACAAAACATAGTAATATGGGATCCTGGGCAACTAGTCCCGTTGTATTTCTCAAATTTCGGCATCTTAAATTTGTAAGGGAGCACCAAGTCCGGAACCAAGCTCAGATCCTTTGCATCTATTCCATAGCTTTCGATGCTTTCTATTGCCCTAAACTTCTCTTCTATCCATTTCCATTTCTCCTCAAATTGTTTTGGAAATTCCTCCTTCGCCTTGTCCTTTTCAACCATCTCGTCAAGATCTGGGACAGCAATATTATTCGGGCTATCACCGGGATTAAAGCCCGCTCCGGGTTGAAAATTTATTGGGATTGAAGCATCGCCTTGGAACTGCTGGGGCCTAACCGACACAGAGGGTCTCCGCGGATGCAGCTCAGTCTGTACATGCGCATGCGGAGGCGTGAAACCTGGAGGATAAAGTGGTTCACCATTGTTTTCTTCTTCACTAACAATCACAGGACCTTTACCCTTATCTACTCCCTTCAATAATTGCGTCATCTTAGCCACCAGATCATTTTGGGACTCCTCCATCTTTTGCACCATGTCACGCTGAATCTTTTCTATTTGCTCTTTCATTTGCGCCTGCAACTGGTCTTGCATTTCTTTTTGAAGTCGCTCTAGCTTCTCCAACCTTTGGTCCATAATTTTTGTCTTAGCTCGGGTGCCGTAACTTTGTTGGTTTTCCAGGTTAACTGAAATGATTTTATTCGATTAGGTTTTTAATGGTCATTAATGCATATGATGTGATGCAATGCATGAAAAGAATGCAAAGAAAAAAAAAGAGGCACTGATTCTAATTCAACTTCATTAGAAAACTTTACTAGATAAAGAGTTTCTTTACATAAAATAGACTACATATATGGCTTTGCCCTTACACTCAAAGCCTTAACCTTTCTAAGAAGCCAAGCTAACTCTCGGCCCCTGTCCGACTCTAACTCATACTTCAAACTTAATAGATCAGCCTGAACCTCTAGAGTTTGCAGATGATCAGCTACTTCGCGCACTTGAGCCACCGCCTCTCCCATAATATAATCTCTTTCTCTAACCTGCTCTTGAGACCGACGGAATTGTCTTTGCCACTGCTCATTATTTTCTTCCAGAAGCTCTATCCGGATTTTACTATTTTGCAATGCATTCTCTAGCCCTCCTATTTGTCCTTTTAATTCTTCAATTTTGTCTAAGCTCGCCCTTAATTCAACCCTAGCATTACGATTACAGTACTGGTGAAGCGATCTTTCTAGTTCAGTTATCCGAACCTTCAACTCCGTCTTCTCGTCTTGGCAAACTAGTAGACTCTTTCCCAAGGCGACTTCTCGAGCCCGAGTATCCTGAAATTTCTTTTCCCATTGATTAGCTTTCGTCTTTTCCTCCTGAATTTCTTGTCGCCATTGTTCTGGCGTTTTACCCAAGCCAGCAGCTCTTACCGACCTGCGCAACTTCTTGTAATCTGTCTTCAGGCTGTCCAAATCTTCTTCTGCTTTGTTCTTTTCTTTTCTCAATTTATCGGCCTCTAATCTTTGAATGTCCACATCCAATCCTAACTGCATTTTTTCTTCCTCTAGTTGTTCTATCTTCTTCCCCAATTCTAAACTTCTTTTTTCAAATTCTTATTTGATGATTTCTATCTCAGAAGGCAAAACTTGTAAGTGTTCCTCTAAAAATCGAGCAGTTTCTGAATTTGACGCCGGGATGTTGTCGTTGATCCTTTGAACACGCCACTGACTATACTCGGGGGTAATTGTCGGACCTACGGCTAAGATCTTCATTCGACGAGTCTGGTTCCAGGCACTAGATATTTCTCGAACCTTCTTCTTGTAGTTGTCCTCCCTATAGGAAAAATCACAATAGGCCAACCCCTGCGTTGCTGGTATAAATTGTCGTGATCTATACTGTCTTGATACGAGTAGAGGAGCATATCCGATAGCTCCCCATATTCCGAGCAGCGGAACCCAGTCAAAATCTCCACATCGGTACAATATCTCATCAGGAATTAACCAAGGAGCCCTCCATTCAATATCTTCATCCTGGAGATTCTGGAGTATCTCTATCCATTTTTCTTCTGAAATATCATCCCGTCTTGGCGTGGCCACCAATTCTCCTAGAGGGGAGTAGCTATCAGAGAATACCCGATAAGAGACCTTTTCGACTTTCCAGAAGTGGCTATGGAACCATGCCAATAAGAGCTGCGCGTATCTAATAAACCTTCCCTTCCCTGCTTTTCGACACGCATTCAAGGATCTAAAAGTTTCAGCGAGTATTGCCGGAACCGGTGTAACCCCTTTACTAAGCCGATCAAACAAATCAGATACAGCCTCGTCTATGTGTCCTAAAGCTTTGGGGAAAACCACCAGTCCATAGATACCTAAAGCGAAGACATCGACCCTTTTCTTTAAGTCAGGATGTACAAGCACCAAATCTCGCAAACTTTTCCAAGGAACACATTTACTGTCGCCCTTCTGTTGGATCCGGGCAGCGACCCACTGCTCGCTCATCCCAGTGATGTTCATTAATTTCTTTAACAACGGAGGGACACAAGCAGCTCTGGAATAAGCCTTGCCGACTTGAATCTTTGGGCACCGAAGCAAGGTCGTATACTCCTCCACAGTAGGCGTCAAATCTACCTTCCCAAAAGTGAAACAACTGTAGGCAGGATTCCAAAACTGAGCAAGGGCTCGGAATAAATACTTGTCCACTTTGACACTAAGCAGATAAGGTAGGTCACCGTAGTTACAATAGAACAGCTGCTTGGCCTCGACATCCCATTGATCCCAGACTTCTTTCATTTCTCGAAGATCATTCTGGATTACACTGATACGGGTAAAATCCCACAATTCTGACACGTACCCTTCGGTAAGACTATCGCCTTTCTCCCGTTGTGTCGTTTCAGCCCATATTCGCACAGCCGCATTATCCTCTACTTTATCAACAAACCCCTTTTCCATGATAAGCTTTCTACCAAGAAACTGAACGTAAACCGACACCTCTTTTAGAATGAAGATGCCATGCAATCAGAAACAAAGTAAATTAGCATTAAACACAGAATAAGATTTAAAATAAGCGACAATAAATACAACATTCATTTAGGTACGCACTAAAAATTTGAAGTAGCTCTACCTAAGTCAGTTCCTATGGCTCATTACATGTGGTTTGATTCTAAAGTAGGGTACCTGAACCAGCAAATTCCTCGATCCTCACCCATTATAGGCTCATACGGACCAAGTTCGATTCAGGGGGATACATTTCCCTATGGCCATGCGGAGATGAAAATCTCACGAAGACATAGGTATGGATATATCCCGAAAGCGATTCACTATCCCATGCGGAGGTGAAAACCTCACGAAGGCGTAGCTTCTCACTCCAACTTAAAGGTGTGACCAACGGTCATGCAATGCAATGCGGAAAGATACCAAAATTTAAACATACAGAGCAAATATAAACCCCAATGGTGATGATTATGATAAAGACAGATAAAATGCGATGAAAGGATCGTAATTTTAAACCAAATTTTTAATTTTTGACAAAAGACAAAAAGTAATCACCACGTGGCTTGACCCTCTTATCGGTGTCCCCAGTGGAGTCGCCAAGCTGTTGACACCAGTTTTTGATGAAAAATGGGTCGACTTGGGTTTTGGAAAATGGAAACAAAAATGGGAGTCGCCACCAATCCCTTTTTTTTATGAGGTGTGATTGGATTACCTCGAAAAATGGTTGTTTTTAACAAACGGTTTGATTTTATTAAAACAATGGTTTTGGTCCACGAAATTTAGAAAACGGGTTCGGGAGTCGGTTACGCACGAGGAAGGATTAGCACCCTCGGTACGCCCAAAATTGGTACCTAGTTGATTACTTAATGTCTTAATGTCGAAAATTGAGAATTTAAAAGAATTTTAAAAATATGATCCTTGTATTAAAAAGTTGAAAATCTTGGAAAAAGTGGCATATTTCACGTTAATCGAGAAAAGACATCATATCCAGTAAGTTAGGATACAACGTCTCGAATTCTCGATACGCGAATAAAAATGCTTATTTAAAAGATAGGTTTAGCCATCTCGGATTTGAAAATGAAATCACGACCAGTAAGTTAGGACGCGATTTTTTAATCCCGAGATCATTTAAAATTTGAGTTTAAAAGATTCGTGTCTTTAGATTTATTGTGAAAGTCGAAACCCAGTAAGTTAGGGTACGACTTTCTCAAATCTAAACACGAAATTTTGTTTACTCAAAAAGTTATAATTCATACATTGAATGAAATATTTTATTCACAAAATAGTAAAAATAAGATACGATGTTAATATGCGTAACTAAATAAATATGAATACGATGATGTAAAAACAATGCAAGTAATAGCAACGAAAATAAGATAAATAAAAGGTACAGACCAATAACATACGAAATAGCAATGTATACAAGCAAATAAAATTAAAGCATTCGTTCAAAATAATAATGAAAATGTAAATAAACAAATGAATAAAATTATAAAAAATGTAAAGATATATATATGTAAGTATACATCAAAATTTGAAAATAATAATAAAAAATAAAAAAAAGTAAATAGTGACATTTATATATATGTTTAAAATATATTAAAAATATAGATATAAATAGGTATATACGAATTAGAAAGTATATAAAAAATATAAGTATGTACATATAAATATATTTATAAGAATTAGAAAATATAGATATAAGTATATGTATATACAAATTATAAAATATACGAAAATATGATTTTGTATGTATATATGAAATAAGTTAAAAGAATACATATACATGTACGTATATACGCAATTTTATAATAATATAATACATCACCTATTATCTAAGATTTATATAAGTAAATATAGGTATAAATATAATGATGGTAATAATAATAGTAGTAATAATACTAACAATAATAGTAAAGATAATAATAGTAAATAATAATAATAATAATAATAAAATAAACAAAATAATAAAGCGACTAAAAAAAAGGCTAAATCGAAATAAAATAAAAAAAATACTGGGCGAATTTGGAATAAAAAGGACGAAAAGGACCAAAATGTGACTCGCGCGAAAGGACGGAGGGCCAAAACGGAAAATATCCCAATTATTAGGACACGTGTCCATATGAGTGCAAGACTAAATCAAAAACGCTAAAAATAATTTGGGCGAAAATTATAAAATCTAAAAATGTAAATAGGACTGGATTGAAACACCCCAAAAGGGCGGAAGGGCCAAATGGGTAAATAACCCAATCATCAAAACACGCGGATCCTGAGACACGGGTCGGGTCGCGCGCGCGGGTTTTCCCACCAAAACGGCGCCGTTTTGTGTTTACTATAAATAAAAAAAAACCCCAAAAACAAATCAGTTTCAGCATTTTTTTAAAAAAAAAAAAGAGAAAGAGCTCTCTCCCCTCTCTCTCAGGCCCCAAGTCAGGCCAAGGGTTCCGGCGATCCTCCGCCATTGACGGCGTCGCGTCGGCCACCGTACACGGTGGTCGGAAAATTCAAAGGTAAAATTTTTCTCTCCTTTTTCTCTCTTTTATTTTGTATTATTGATATCTAAAATAAATAAAAAAATAAGAGATAAAAAATGCGAATCTAAGAAGAAAAAAAAAGAGTAATAAAGACCAAAATCACCTTCAAATTCTTTGTTTTCTTTTATTTCTGGGAAATTGATTCGTTCAGGCCAATAGAACAAAGGGGCCAACCCTTTTTACAGTGAATAAACTTGGCTTTTATAGCCAACATTACATGCTTTTTTCTTTTCATTTTGTGGTTGCTGTTGTTTGCGTGTTTTGCAGGGCTGATGGAGGACGATGGGACGTGCGCGGCGCAAATGGCAGAGCAGTTGGTGGCTACGGCGGTGGGGTGGTTGACCAGCAGGCCTGGGTGCGGCGCAAGTGGCTGTCAGAGGCTAGGGTTAGGGTTTTTTTTTATTTTTGATGATTTTGGGCTATTGGGCTGTTGGGTATTGGGTGTTGTAATTGGGCCATTGGGGTTTGGGCTTAGTCTAAGTGGGTTAATTTGGCCTGGGCAAATGTTGGGTTTTACAATTACATTTTTCCCCAAGGCTCGGAAATTAAACTTCATCTCTTATTATTATGTTTTATAACATGCTGAACATTTTTCTCTTCTATGGCAACATCAAATTCCCACTCTAACATGCACTTATGAACATTAGGTATTTTTACCGATTATGTCGTTTTAGTCATTTTCACTTAAAATCGCTTAGCAAAAGTTGTTTAACATAATTACAAGCTTCATATTCTACCATAAAACATCAAAATAAACACTTTTTACCTATGGGTATTTTTTCAAATAAAAACCTTAGGTTAAATTATTGCTAAAATAAGCTAAATTAAGCTACCGGGATCTCAAAAACGTAAAGAACATTAAAAAAGGGGCTTGGGATCACTTACTATGGAGCTTGGAAGCTTGAAAACCTTAACTATGGCTTCCCCCCTTGCTGATTTCGTTCACTATAAAGAAGATGAGCACAATTTGCCATCTCTTTCTCTTTTAATTCATTGTCTCATTTATTAAATGAACCAAACGTGATTTGTTCGATTATTATATATTAATAACATTAAGGTAAACTACACTAATAGTCGTCCAACCATTAATAAATTTCATTTTTTACCATCTAGTTATGCAAAGTTTCAAAATGATCACTCAACTATCTAATTTTTTTTATCACTTAACTATCTTGGATTTTTGAGTTTTGAATGTTTAGATTTTTATGTTAACCAATTTGTGACCAAAAAAGACAATTGAATAGTTGGATGACAAGAAAAAAAATATTTATAATTGGGTTTGTAATTTACCCATAAAATTATTATTTGTGTGCTTATTTTATTTATAATATAATTATTAATATTTATATCTAAATTTATAACATATATGTTTGATTATTGTTCGTGTGTGTTTATGAATATGTTCGCGAACATTTCGTTTAACTTAAACAAATGAACATGAACATTTCGTTTAAAAATTTTAATATTTTTAACGAACACGAATAAATTTAAAAATAAACAAACATGAACAAATGTCCATTCGTTTAAGCACGATTCACTTACTGTCCCATCCAAAATCACCTCTCAAACTCAAATTTCAATATTTGCAAAAAGAACTTTATAGCACAATACAGTAAAAACAACTTACCATCAGATCATTTGTTTGACATCACATGATGTCTTTATGCCAGTGAAAATATTATGTTAGATCATTTGTAGTAACTGTACAATGATTGTGCTACCTACTTCCTATTCGAAGTATTCAAAGTATAAGGAACGATCTCAACGGGAAATATAAAGCCAAGGACTCTTTACCTGCTGGTTGAATTACCTGGAGGCAGTACTTCAGCTGCATTTAATGGAGGCGTTTGGGGTTGTGTCGTGCTACCAGCAGCCATGCCAGTGTATTGAAGTGTATCAAAATTGTTCAATTCGATGCCAGCTATATAGTCGAAAGAGTCGGGGAATATGCAAAATAATGAGCTAAAGAAAATAGTTTAATGTATCTGAGTGTGTCTCCATAGAGAGGATATACATTCGGTTCGCCATATGTCGGTGATGCTAACACTAGGATCCGATAAAAGCCAATAATCAGCATCATTCTGCGTAAAGAAATCAGGAATGAGCACTCGTTACCGATTTATTGGAAGAGTGTATGGATTAAAAACGTCATCGTATGAGTATTTTGAGACGATCAAAGGAATATGATATCTGAAAGACAACGTGTTTGCTTTCTGATCTTACATCAAGATCTGAGGGAACAATCTTCATGATCCCGCTTACAAAGTCCTGTGAGACATGATGATCTAGGCACATTCCATTAATATATTGGCCCTGTGTTTCGACCTCTCTGCTCTCTTCCGTTACCATACTTGCTGCTGGGTTCTCATCCAAGCCTGAAATAGACGGTAAGTTTGATGGCAGACCAACACCTTGTATCTCTTCAAATTTCTCCTCAATTTCACTAGAATAGCACAGAGAGATAAGAGGAATTATCAGGAAAGTTTACCGCTTTAGTGCTAGGACGAACATTTATCATGCCATACGACAAGATTTATATCATACCAAACTTTAATCGACAAGAAGCCTTGGTTACCCGACAAGGTAATCATCTATAGGACCCATTGAGCTTCTAAGGACAATCCGGTATCTCCTTTGGAGAGAATCATCATCCTGCTATAAAAAGAAGGGTTTGCAATTATGATCGAGCATGGACATGTAAACTGTATATTAATTCTTCAAGCCTTTGAGAATACCTCGTCAGGATCAGGGACTTCCAAAGTGGTTCCGTGCGGAGCTTTAACGGCAATCAACATTTCGTTCTAAACAAGGCAACAAAAACAAATAGTTAACAACCGAAAGTAGAAAGCATCCCTAGCAATGGCATTAGCAATGCCAGGCGACCTTATACCAACTCGAAAACATTAATGAAACATTCAAGCAATAAAAAAAACCTGGAAACAGGGTAAGCTCTTGATATCTTCCTTGGTGACAAAAAGCCACCTGAGACGGGGAAAGATGAAATTAAGTTGCGCTTCTGAAATCATGCAAAAACTGTAAAAATAATATCTCGAGGGTAAGTAAAGATTTACTTGTTATTAATTTTTGTCTTCAGTTAGGTCCCTCAATCTTTCTTGCATCTCTCTGTACGGTATAGAAAAATGGGTAATAATTTAGCAAACGAAATCGATTTAACTGAGGTAAGAATAACAGAAGCCGTAGTTGCTTTAACCTTATTTGTGCATCTAATCTGTTTATGAATCTCAACCTCTGATTATGAAGGTTTTCAACCTCTGCCTGCAAGGAATGTTACCGTTATGAAGCTCACACTACGAACTTAACTGATACAAAACACAGGACGTTTAATCCGCCATGTTTAGGTATTGTATTATTAGTCACGTAAAATAATATGACTCAACAAAGCTGTAATCCGATAAGATAAATAGCAAAAGACTGCAAGGTGAAAACAGCACACAGATCAAACCATAACAGCTGAAGCACAATCATTAGAGGATCTGAATTTCATTAACAATTTGTTCACAGTTTCACAAATCATACCTGCAAAGTAGCAACATTCTCATCAACCTCCCCTGGCCTCGAGACATCAAGCCCCCTGACATTAACTAAAAGATTTGAGTGTCTTCTTAAGTAGGAAACCGTTCAATGCCCATGAGTAGATTAGCAAGGATACAGATCATACTTCCACTGAATTCTGTTTTTGAGTTTCTTTTCTATAAGACCAATTCCTTCAAGGACATTGGTTATATTATATATCCTCCTCTTTTGCACCTAGAAGAACAAAAAACCATCAAGAAAGGGAATTGTACGATCAATTGAGCAAATAATGAAACAGTTACCTCTAAGGTACCAGCAGCTTTGGTTAAATCTAGAATACCATCTTCAGCTTGTTCAATCAAATTTATGAACTTCTTTGTCAAAAGTCCTGAGTTTAAATTCAAGAATAATGTATCAGTTTCATATAGCCACTTAACTTTTCTATAATAGTTTCATAATAAACACCTGAAAAAGAATACTCGAGGGCAACTAAGCTAATGGGGAGGAATTGCCATAACTGGTGGCGGTTTAAGCAATTTCATTCCAATTTCTTGTACATGTTATGCATAGAGCTTGGACCGAGCAATGTTTTTGTTGTTTTATATGTTTATTATTTTGGTCGGATGTATATGTGTAATTTGCATGTATATTACTCTTTTTCATGACTTTGTGGAATGAGGTAATTTGTTCCTACATCACCAATGGCCATGACAAGAAAAGTTGTGTAGCATCTATTAATTTTCTCTAACTTGGCATGTTCTATCTCTATAATTTATTTAGGAGTGGTGGATTGTTTGTCAATGAATCATTGGATACCATTTCACCATTATGCCAAATGCATGTGATAATAGAATCCACATGATGTTCTTGTTGATTTTCATGTTGCCTGTTCATACAGGTGGAGTTCAACAGTATTAGCAACGTTGTATTATGAGATTTGTCGAGCGAAAAAGCACGATACACAAGATATAGGCAAGGTTCACCACCAATATATTTTCTCACTTGTAAATAGGTAAAAACAACTTTAAAACATCGATTAAGAATTTTCTTTTATAAAAATGTTGTCTACAAGTTTTCTTTCTTTTTAGATGGTGTACTTGTTTAGGGATCGGGAAGTCCTAAATCCTTGTGTACAGCAAATTGATTGAGGCATATGTCGGGGAAGAAGTAATTTTTTTTCAAAATAAAATTATATTCTTGTTATGTAAATTTACCCATATAACTATGGTGATGTTATTAACTGTGCAGTTCTTGTGGATATCATATGCTGCGTTAGACATTGCAAGTTTAATTCCCCGGGTTGGCTTACCACCATTCATACATGTGGTGCATGTAATAATCCGTTTTTTAGTGGTGTTAAAAATAATAGTTTCGAGACCACATTTTCAATGAGTGAGACCATAAATATTATTCATAATATTTACAGGTTTATTGATTTTTTATTTGATAATTTTTTATAATTAATCAGTTAATCAATGTACAAGTAATGTGTACTAAAAGTCAATGGTTAGAAGATGAGGTATCAGAACCTCGCTTTCATAAACCAAGCTTATAAATATTATTTTTGAATATTTACAAAGCAATTATATAAGTAGATTGAAGTTTGATTAGGTAATTTTGGTGATTTGATTGTTAATTAAGGAAAAATAATTAAATTATAAAAATAGTGAAAATTAATTGCTATGAAATTTTAATCAATTAAAGGACAAATTGAATATTTTGGCAAAACATTTATCCACCAAATTGATTAATCAAAAATAATGTTAATTAATTACTAGTTAATTAAAAGTTAAAATTAGTTTATATATTAAGTGAAAAGAAAAAGATGACCAAATTATAGTAAATAAATGAATGAAAATAATAAATAAATGAAGATTTGGATTATGAAAATACATAATTGCGACCATTAGTTGGGTTTGGTTTCATTTGATTTTCAATTTATTTTATTGAAATATGGTTTTTTTTATATTATTTAGTATAATTTTAATGTATTTTTGGTAAATATTTTTTAAATCAAGTAAATAAAAAATAATTAATATCTCTTGTATAGTATTTTTTATAAATATTTTAAATTATTTTCATTCTTTTAAATTTAAAATATTTTTCTTTTACATCATAAAAAAACTTAATTATAAATAGATTTTGATTCTATTTTCTCTATTGCGGTTTTTAATTAATATTATAGTTTAAATAGATTTCCGATTGTTTGATTTTTCTATAAAAAGAATTTACTTTTCTTGTTAGCGGAGAATGTCATTGGCGAAAGCTCCCAATTCTAGTGTGGTGGCTTGATTGTAGCAATGGAAGTTCTTTTCTTCCATCATAAAGTTTAGGTTGTTTAGGGTGGGATTGGATGATGGTGCGTTTACTTGCAGTTAGCTTAAAAATAACGGTGAAAATGATATTAGATATTATAACATGAGACAAAAAGTAAGATAAAAGCATCGCATCGCATTACACTCCACCGCCCATCTAAACTCACCCTTAGTCTTTAGGAAGAGAGAAATTGAAAAGTTGCAAAAACAAAGCATGGGAGCGAATTTGTTCATGAACTCTTGGCCGAACACGGGTTGGGCATTGGACAATGTTTTGTATGGTTTGGGTTTTCCCAAATTTAATTTTAATATAATTATAAAAATATATAAAATATTAATACTTAAATATATTTTTAGTACTTTATTAAAAATTAAACACGAGATTTTTGGACAGGTAAGGTAAAAAATAGGCTTGAGCTTGAATTTTTTTTTGGAATCCAACCATAGCTTGGCTATGGATAGGTCTTAATTAAAAGTTGTTGGATGTTTGAAAAATTTTGTCTAAAATATCCAGAATTGATATCTGTAACACATGATATCTCAAAATTATCCTTATAGTATTGTAAAATAAAAATTGAAAATTCTTCTCTCTCGTAAATATAATTCTCTTCTAAATAATTGGGGGATTAAACATTTAATCCCTGAATTTTTTTTGTCCACATTAGTCTCGAAACTTTGTAGCTTTTCTTCATTCGGTCCATGAACTTGGATTCCATTAAGGAACGATGGCATGGCATTCTAAGATTGTGCCACATCATCACCTAAATTTGTTTAAAGAAATTAATTTTTAATAATTTATTGATACAATTTTAATATATTTTTTTTTGTTTTTTAAGATTATATGTATTTAAAAATTTCAAGTGATGACATGTCACAATTTCAGTTTTTTTATAAAATTAACCCAAAAATTTATTTAAGTATCAAAATGACCTACTTTTTTAATTAAACACGAAAATGACCTAAAATCTACCGTAAAAGTTGGTGGAGTCAAATTATTTGGCGCCACCAACATGCCACATCAGCAACCAGAATAAAAAATTAATTCTTTGGTGGAGCCATGTAAAATGGCGCCACCTGTATAAATATAAAAGAAATACTGTAATTTCTAAAAGATGGGGGACTTTAAAAAAAATTTTCCATTTTCTGGTGGCGCTACAGATTTCTATGGCTGACACACCCAGCTTGATTTTTTTTTGTTTGTTTGTTTGTTTGTTTTTTTAAAGAACTTTTTTTAACTTTTGTCCTATTCTTTCTTTCTTTTTTCTTTTTTTAAGTTTAATATTTTTCCTTATTTTTATTTATTTATTTATTTATTTATTATTAATTTTAAAAAACTTGAAATGTATATTTCAAATGTTTTATAATATACATTTTTTAAATTTAAATATTATTTTTAAATTTTTTTAAATTTTAAATATATATATTTGAAATTATTTTTTTAAAATTTTAAATATTATTTATATAAAATTTAAACTTTTACTTTTTTATTATTACTTTTTTTAAAACTTTTACTTTTTAATATATATTTTTATATAAAATTTTAAAAAGGTTTAAATATCTTTAAAAATAATTTAAAAATCATAATTTAAAAATTCTATGTAAAATTAAAAAAATCTTTAAAATCATTTAAAATATTATAAAACTAATAATAAATTTGAAAGGTCATATCTTTAAAATATTTAAATGTTTTATATTATTAAAATTATATTTAAATTTTAAACAATTAATTTCAAAAAAATATTTTTAAATTTTATAAAAATATTATAAAACATTTAAAAAATGCATTTCTAAGTTTTTAAAATAAATAAAATAAATAAGGACTTAAAAAAAGTAAAAAAAAAACACTCAAAACTTTAAAAAAAGAAAAAAAAAGCTGAAACA
The DNA here is from genome assembly GCF_007990345.1 of Gossypium hirsutum. Taxonomy (NCBI): domain Eukaryota; kingdom Viridiplantae; phylum Streptophyta; class Magnoliopsida; order Malvales; family Malvaceae; genus Gossypium; species Gossypium hirsutum. The sequence goes on along the minus strand of NC_053449.1, from coordinate 63,702,737 downwards.
AACAACTTGGCTGTCAGACTCGAAAACTGGTGGCGCCAAATTATTTGGCTCCACCAAGAAATGGTAAAATTGCTATAGGGCCCCTATACTTTCAAAAATCAAGTATTTCTCAAATATTTATACAAGTGGCGCCATTCTACATGGTTCCACCAAAAAATTGATTTTTTTATGTACACTGCTGATGTGGCATGTTGGTGGCGCCAAATAATTTGGCTCCATCAACTTTTACTATAAATTTTAGGTCATTTTCGTATTTAATTAAAAAAATGGGTCATTTTGATAATTAATTAAATTTTTTGGGTTAATTTTATAGAAAAGCCCACAATTTCAAATTGCCACATCATTGTGCCTTAACAGAAACCAAGTTCATGGATCAAATTAACAAAAGCTATCAAATTCGTAGAAAAATAGTTTAAGGATCATGTTGAAAAAAAAAAATCAAGTTGAGGCACCAAACATTATTTTATCCAAATTAACCATCATTATAGATGGTCAATAATTATAGTTATAAATACAAGGAAAAAAAAACTTACATATTATTTGAGTTTATGATCAACCGCCATGCAGTTTTTTGGACATGAGAAATAATTAAACGTATTCACATAATTTCTGATGCCAGATCCCCATGAAAGCTTCGACGATAACACGGTGGTGGCATGGTGAATTCAGCTCCAAAAAACACTGAAGAAGCTCCTGTAGTTCATTGGCGGAGTAGATGTGCTTTTCCTCGATCATTTGCGCATCGAGTGTCGAAAATCCTGGTACGGATCATGGGAATCCTTCACCACCGCGATGCTGTCCATGATTTTAGGGTTTACCATAACATTGGATGACAATGATGATGATGATGATGATGATGAGATTGTATCCATATTGAAATTTGATGACGGTGATGGTGATGACGGCGGGGACGGCGGCGGCGGCGGCGGTCGTGAAGCTTTGAGTTTTGGTTCATGAACATCACAGAGTTTAAGAGGGATTTCAACAGCTTTTTTTTGTTGGAAGACATTAATGAAAATATGCATAGAAAATGGTGAGATTTTAGTTTATAGGGTTGATGGTAAAAACAAGGTTAAAATATGCTATAAGTCATTGTACTTTTTAAAATTTTGGAATTTAATCCTTGTACTTTTGTTTTCAATAAATTAATTCATTCATTTTCCAAATTTAAAAAATTCAAATCCAACTGTTAATACTACTAATTTCAAAATACCACAATAACAAATTTAACAATATAAACAATTGAATCTGAATTTTAAAATTTTAAAAAATAAAAAGATTAAATTTCAAATTTTAATCCAAAAACAAAGAGGATTCTTGGTATAAGCACTTTTCAACATATTTTTTTATTCTATTGGAAAAAATAGCTTTTAATAGTGGCTACAAAGATTGATTTGGATGAGAGGAATGTGATTTTGAGTAGGATTCATTTTAGTTTTATCTCTTGAATTTAAATAAATTATATTTATTATATTCTTTGAGAGACTTGGCTTAACTTCGGGGATAAATTTTTTTTTTCAATTATTTTATCTAGTTATTTTTTTTCAAAAAAAGAAAAACCTTTTTTGGGTTTATTTTTCATTCTTAAGCAATGCTCTATGTGCTAGTAATTTGGTGATAACGAATAATGATCCTAAACCAGTAATTTTATTAGTAGAAATACTGAAAACAATTATTTACTATTCAAATATTTATCAACGTCAAATTTGGCCCCTAATTTAAGTAATATATATATTTTTCTTCCAGCTTAAAAAAAATTGTCGATTATCAAATTAAATAAACAAATATGATCAAAACTTTTCAACATATTTTTTAAATAAACCAAACCTAATTTGTTCAATTATTATATATTAATAAAATTAAGGTAAACTACACTAATAATAGTCCACCTATTAATAAATTTCTTTTTTCACCATCCAATTATACAAAGTTTCAAAATGATCGTTCAACTATTCAATTTTATTTTTTTTATCACCTAACTATCTTGGATTTTTGAGTTTTGAATGTTTAGATTTTTATGTTAACCAATTTGTGACCAAAAAAGACAATTGAATAGTTGGATGACAAGAAAAAAAATATACTTATAATTGGGTTTGTAATTTACCCATAAAATTATTATTTTTGTGCTCATTTTATTTATAATATAATTAGTAATATTTATATCTAAAATAATAAGATATTTTTTTTATTGTTCGCGTATGTTTATGAACATGTTTGCGAACATTTTGTTTTACTTAAACAAATGAATATGAACATATACAATATTTTGATATCCTTAATGAACACGAACAAATTTAAAAATAAAACATAAACAAATGTCCATCCATTCAAGCACGATTCACTTACGGTCCCATCCGAAATCTCCTCTAAAACTCGAATTTCAATATTTGCAAAAAAAACTTTAGCACAATACAGTAAAAACAACTTACCATCAGATCATTTGTTTGACATCACATGATGTATTTATGCCAGTGAAAATATTATGACCTTACCTATGTTAGATCATTTGTATTAACTGTACAATGATTGCGCTACCTATTTCCTATTCCAAGAATTCAAAATCTCAGCGGGAAATATAAGCCAAGTATTCCGGTAAGCTAAATAGCACAAGGCTGCAAGGTGAAAACAGTACACAGATCAAACCATAACAGCTGAAGCACAATCATTAAAGGATCTGAATTTCATTAACAATTTGTTCACAGTTTCACAAATCATACCTGCAAAGTAGCAACATTCTCATCAACCTCCCCTGGCCTCGAGACATCAAGCCCCCTGACATTAACTAAAAGATTTGAGTGTTTTCTTAAGTAGGAAACCGTTCAATGCCAATGAGTAGATTAGCAAGGTACAGATCATACTTCCACTGAATTCTGTTCTTGAGTTTCTTTTCTGTAAGACCAATTCCTTCAAGGACATTGGTTATATTATATATCCTCCTCTTTTGCACCTAGAAGAACAAAAAACCATCAAGAAACGGAATTGTACGATCAATTGAGCAAATAATGAAACAGTTACCTCCAAGGTACTAGCAGCTTTGTTTAAATCTAGAATACCATCTTCAGCTTGTTTTATCAAATTTATGAACTTCTTTGTCAAAAGTCCTGAGTTTAAATTCAAGAATAATGTATCAGTTTCATACAGCCACTTAACTTTTCTATAATGGTTTCATAATAAACACCTGAAAAAGAATACTCAGGGGCAAAAACAATACCCAAGGAGCTATCATAACGACAAGGACCTGCAGGAGTGAGATTATTGCCAGGAGAACCTGCAAATTTTCATAAGTTCTCACTATCTATTATTCGACTTTTATTCATTTAGCTTCACTAGAACTTGGCTACATTGATACTTACCAAGATTTGAAGGAGGAGTTTGAGGGCCAAATTTGCTGCCAGACTCGACTTCTCGATCTGCTACATCGCTCTTCCTCTTTAACTGATATACCACATAATATTTCCCAAATTGCAATTAGAAACATGGGAAAATATCGTTTTTTTTTTTTTGGGGGGGGGGGGGGCTCAAACATAATGAGAACAGAGAAATTTCCAGCTCCATTCAAGGAAAAGGCTTCATGGTAATAAAAGTAAGTTGGTTGGAGGAAAAATAGAGGAAATTTATTTACCTAGAAAAAAAAAGAGGAAGGACATTTGCAGTTTCTAGCATTATCAAATCACACTATGAACTCAGGCATTTCTCCATGGAAGTGGAAAGAAACTCTATGATCTACGAAACATGTTGATGATCAAGTTGTTTTTTATTTTTATTTTTGTAAATTTCCAGATTTTTTTGTCTTCCTTATGTGGATTAATAATAAAACCTGATCATTTAAATTAAGGTCATAATTGACCTAATAACAAACCAATTTCAATAAAACCCGCCAAAATTCCCAATTAAAAAATTACAAAACCCCAATTCCACTTTCAACCAAACAAATTTTCCCTAAAAATAAGCAGATATTCATACAATTCAGAGCCAAATCACTACACAATCATCTCTCAACTAAATCATGAAATGAAGGAGAAAAGACGTACAGGAGACTTAACGACCATGGCTTCGGCTTCTTGATCGGCGATGCTACGAGGCTCAGCTAAAGCAAAGCGGTGACAATCGTCTCCGGGAGCCATAGAGAAAAGTAGCTGTCGATTTAGTGACTGTTGATTTTGCTGCTGCTGCTGCAGGGATTGCTTCAACAACTGATCCGCAGCTTGAGAACCCGACATCACATAAAAACAACTCAAAGTTAACCTTTTTTATTAAAAAAATGAAAGAATTTTGGGTTTTTTTAAGCTTTGCTAAAGGAAAAATACTAAAGGACTCCTTTTTTCTGAGAATTTAGCGTAGATTCCGTTTGGTTTGAAGGAAAACGAGGGAAAAGATAAAAAGAGAGGAAGGAAACAAAGGCCAAAGGGAGGGAATTTGTGTTTAAGACTTTAATTAGAGCCGTAGGATTTAGTGGGTAAACAATTTACTCCAAATGCTAAATTGAAATTACGTAAATAAATAAATTTCTTTAAGAAAATTAAAAAAAGGGTTCGAATCGGCGATTCGCGCCTTTTGTTAATGGGTAACGTGGCGATTATTTAGCAAGCATACGCAAGATTAGGCGCCACATTGTTAGGGCACCGTTTCATTCATGGTATGAAATTCAAATACAAGAAAATATGGACTTAAATACAAATATTGCTGGAATATTGTGCATATATCCGATACATGATTTTCAATCATATGAGTTTTATAGACCTGTTATTTACGTGACGCAAAAAGATGGCATTAAAATTTAGAAGTATATAGACAACAGTAACAGAAGGTATACTTTTTAAAGTTGTTTCATTATTTTGGATAATTTATATGTATGTCTATTAAATATTAATATTATTTTTATCATATTATTTTTCAAGAGAAAAAAACCAAAAATTTACCAGACTGTTTATGAAGAACAAGATGGAGACCTTTGTAAAGTTAGCCTCACATTCGGAAAAGGCCCAAATCCACATGATTCATATGTATTAAAGGTAATTATATCTTTTTATCTCTTGATAGAATACATAATTTATTGTTTATTATCCATTTTTGTATCAATATTTAATTATATGTTGGAATTGTTTATACAATTGATATTTTAGTTTTTACTTTCGCAGCCTGATATATGTGCTCCGGGAGAATATATTTTATGTGCTAACAAATACGATGCTCAAAATATGTATGCTCATTACCAGGTGATGAGTGGTACTTCAATGGCTACTGCAGTTGTTGTTGGCATGCTATCCTACATTAAGTCATTTCACAAGGATTGGGGAATAGCAAGAATTAAATCAGCTATAATGACTAGTGGTAATTGAACATTTATTTCTTAACCTTTTTAACTATTATTCTTATGGAACTTTGAGACAAACTTTCTTTTAATAATTGCAACAAATCCTGTGATAAAGTCATCCAATGAAGCTATGCTAGCAATGGGAAGTGGATGTATTAATCCATTGAAAGTAATGAATCCAGGCTTAGTATACAATATATCTCCCGAAAAGTATAAAAGATATTTGTTGAGCCATGAGGGTGAATTGAAATATTTAGCATTAATAGAGGAAAACATTAAAGGAGAAAAAATTCTTAGGGATAAAGCTTCAGAATACATATTTAATAGAACACTAACATGTGAAGCTGTAAGGCTGAAATATGGTTGTATGGTAAAACAGATACCTCAAGGCTAAGGGAAGAAGTAGTAGAAGCATTTCCAGAGTATATTAATATATTTGTTGAACCAAATGTGTTAAACTTTAGCAACATTGAGGAAAGAAAGTGTTTTAATGTGATAGGAAGAAGTTCAATGGCATTGAGAGGCCAACTTGTATTGGCACATGCAACATTAATATGGCGCGAACAGAAAGAAGACAATGACATCACTGTATCAAGCCCTGTTGTTATATTAAGCACGAATCTATGGAAAAAGTAATATCAATGTTTCATCCATTTACTTTTGCTTACTTTAAAATTGAGCAAGAACTAATCGTTAAGATACTTGTGTTTGTAGGAGATCGGGTAATATTGGAGTGCCAAGAAAACAAAAGGTGAAACAGAAAATTGGTGCAACACCAAAAAAAGAAAAGCAAATTAAATTTGGTTAGACATGTGACAGCAAATGCTAAGGTTTTTATTTTTTGAGGTTAGATTGAAAGACCAGAAACAGAAATGAAGTTAATTAATTTTTCAAGTGAAACGATCACCTAATTGAGTTCCATGATGTACCGACGTGGCTCCACGTACTCAACTTCTTCCAACCCTTAAAAAAAGTGAATACAGTAAACAATAGATTAAATGTCAAGAAACAGATAGATGTTATTCTGACTTGGTATCAGACATGTCTAACATGTGTTGAAATTTTTCCACAAAAAAAAGACTACTCAAAATTCCTAGTTATTTATTTTTACTGACTCAACCATAGACCGATTCCCTTTTTATTTGGGAGTATTAAATCAATACTCCTATAATTTTGAGTTTCATGTTACTCTTCCCAAGAGACATGTCAGATCCAGGGCATCCCAATTCGATTGAATGAGATGACAATTTCTCATACCTAATCTGTAATTTGTAAAATAATAATTTCAATCAAATCACACATCGGAGTATACTAGACCCTCTGACAAACTCAAAAACTTAAATCAATGTAGCCATATTTTAAGCAAGGAGAAAATAGAAACGAGAGGATAGAGAACCAACCAGCAACTTTATCAACCTCTTCCTCACTCATGCGGGCTACAAACAGATGATTAGCCCTATACCAATAGATGCTTTTACAAAGGGAAGCACTTCTCAATGTATAGCAAGCTAATACTTGATCTTCATTTACGTCCACCAAAGAAAGATGTTTAAATACCATTTAAGCACATCTAGCAGCAAAGCTTTATGATCATCCTAGTTTTTCTCATCTACCAAGCTTACTTCATACCACTGACATTCCAGAATAAACAAAAAAGAGGCTATTGTTTATCAATATGCCAAGGAGACCTTAATCTAGGAATAGGGGAAAATATTGCACATATGCGATTCCAACTCCAGATCTGTTGACCCCTTTAAAAAATGGTTGCATGAACTAACTGAGCTAGCCTCTAGGTTCTAGAAACAAACTCTTCAGAAACATGAGAAATGAAAGTGAATGATGTCACAATCCTCATACCGGAGAAATGCTCCATACTCAAGAAACTACACCTAAATCAATAGATGTAAGGCCTACAACAACCTATAAAAAGTAGTAAGATGAAGCTCACATATATTCGGTTTAGAACCTGTCTAAGGACCTTGGAAAAGTTTTATTTTAATTCAAGCCAGCTTGGCTTGAATTTCCAAATAATAATAGAAATATGATTTTTTTTTCAATTTTAATAAAAAATATTAATATAAAAACAATTTTTTAGTAGTGAAATGGGCTATCAAATTGGCCTGATTCAGGCTAGGGCAGAGAATTTGAAAAATTGTTTCCCAACGAGGTCCAATCCATTGGAATTTCTAACTTATTTAGAGCTTCATTATATAGAACACATAAGAGGGAAAAGATAGTAAAAGCCAATTTTCCAATGCAAGATAGGTATACAAGCATAATCAGATAACCATGCATAACTATTTACCCCTCAGAAATTAAAAGCAATAAAAACAAGCAACAGCCCCTTTTGCCAAATGCATCAAACCCATAATAACCCTCATATCTGCAGGAGGAACCATAATCATCGAGCAAATCATCCTCTGTTTAAGTGTTTATTACAAAAATAAAAAAGAGAGAATTATCAACCAAAACCAAAACAACAAAAAATGTAAGTTCCAAAATAGCAAGGGTACAAAATTAACAAAATCCACTAACACATAAAGCAGAGAGGCAGAACCAAAAAAAATCCATAATTTTATAAGAAAAGTGGGACGTCATACCTGACAAGTCTTCCTCCTCTAAATCCTTAATGTTAGACTCTCGCTCTGGCTCAAAATCTGTTTAAAGTGAGAGAAGAGCGGAAAATCAGCACTCAAATAGTTATTGTAAAAAGTAGTCCTTAACAAGATGGCATTCACTTATTCTAAAAATGAAATTGTTAAAAATTGGTTCATTTGAGAAAGGAGGAAGTTGGCCTCTTATCCATCAACTAAGACAAATTAGATTGATCGGGTGAGGCACATTTGGTCAAGAGCATTCAAAGCTAGTCCGGACAATAGAAAACCACAGCCTTGTTAGGTAATGCAAATATGATGAACACATACACACACAAAAAACTCGCTTAATAGAGGTTCTTCTTGTTTTATTTATTTATTACATATATCATACTAGTTAGAAAGGAAAGAAATGATCAAACTCTACTCCTCAATATTTGAGTATTTCACAACAACAAAAATGTGCATATTGTTCAACAAAAAGGATCACTTTTTAGATTCTATTATCATAATTGTATAATACTAATTGTGTGCGTATGTATGTATGATAGAGAGAGATACCAAAACATGTACATATGGGTTATAGAGTGCACCCTTGACAACACAATTGGGTTAAGATTTCATTGAGCATTAGAGCAGATCAAAGACTAATAGAAATACTGAGTGACATGAATTTCCACATCATAAGAATATGCCAGCTGAAAAAGCACAAACAAAGAAAATATTATAGGACAATGATATTCACTACCAAGATACCAAACGACCAACACTTTAACTTATAAAATGATAAAATAAATATAATTGTAAATAATCTAAGTTTGAAATTATAAAAGGTTATAAGTAATTATAATAAAATGATAAAATAAATATATTTAGGTAAGCAAACAAAAAAAGAAATATAATAATAATAGGAATAATATAAAATTACTTTGTTTAATTATAAAATAATAATAAGTAAATGTAAAAAGGGAAAATATAATAATAGTAATAATAATATTAGATTAATTAATCTAATAATAATAATAATAATAACAAAAAAGGGATTAGATTGAAATTTTGGATAGAGTTTCGGGTAAAATCGAATATAAAAAAAGCTAAAGGACCATAGCGAATGCGCGAATAATAATAAGGGACCAAAATGGGAAATAATCCATCCTCCAAAACTCAGTTCCATTAGGGACTAAAATCTGATGAAAAAAAATTATCAGGCCGAAATAAAAGAAACAAAAATAAACAAAAAGGATTTAATTAAAATGTGGAAAAATCAGAAGGACATGCTATATAAATAACCCAAAAGTTGAAAACGCGCGAATCCCCTCTTAGGTCGGGTCGCGTGTGCGGGTCAATGGGCTAAACGACACCGTTTTGTAGCCTGGAGCAGTGACCCAAAACGACGTCGTTTCGTAAGGCCTATTTAAGTTTTTTTTTAAATAGCCTCATTTCTGCAATTCTCAAAAAAAAAAACCAAAATTTTCTCTCCAAAACTCTTTCCCCTTTTCTAGAATCCGACGAACCGCTGCCATGTTAGCCACTGGTATCTGGCGATGGCGTTGCCGTCGATGGCGACCGAAAGGCCAAAAGTTCTATTTTTTTCGGTGAAATTAAAGAGAAAAGGGTAAGTTACTCTTTTCATACACCTTTGAAATACTTATATATGTATACACAATATTAAAAAAGAAATATTTGTATGTGTAAATGGTTTTTTTTTAAAAGAAAAAACAAAGAAAATAAAAATGAAGAGGACCTTTGCACGTTTCTAACTTTTTCTTTGCTTGGTTGCTATATTTTTTATTTGTATGCTTTGAATTTGTTCTTTTTTGTTTATTCAAAATTTGTGTATTTCTCCTTTTTTTTGAAAACGTTACAATCTATGGCCTGCTAATATTACATTGTTTGTTATTTTTCTTTGCTACTGTTTCTCTGTTTCTGCTTTGCGTGTCTGTTCTTCCTTATAGGTAACAATGGCAGAAAGGTGTCAGACGGCACGTGGAGGGTATGGCGCGAAGAGGTGGTGCGACTAGTGGTGGGGCTAGGGTTTCTATTTTGCTGAAAAAAAAATTATCAGGCCAAAATAAAAGAAACAAAAATAAACAAAAAGGATCTAATTAAAATATGTGGAAACATCGGAAGGACATGCTGCATAAATAACCCAAAAGTTGAAAACGCGCGGAGCCCCTAGCAGGTTGGGTCGTGCGCGCGAGTAAATGGGCTAAACGACACCGTTTTGTCGTCTAGAGCACTGGCCCAAAACGACGCTGTTTCGTAGGACATATTTAAGTCAATTTTTTTTTAAAATAGCCTCATTTCTTCACTTCTAAAAAAAAACCAAAAATTTTCTCTCCAAAACTCTTTCTCCTTTTCCAGAATCTGGCGAACCGCTGTCGCGTCAGCCACTGATATTCGACGACGACGACCGAAAGGCTAAAAGGCCCTTTTTTCGGTGAAATCAAAGAGAAAGGGGTGAGTTTCTCTTTTCATACACCTTTGAAATACATATATATGTATACACTGTAATCACTCAATTTTGTCCGAGAATAATTTCGTGTTTATTTAAAAAAATTTAATTAAAAATTGCAATTTGACCTCTAAACTTTTTTAAAATTACATTTTGACCCCTAAAATTTCTCAAAATTATATTTCAACCCCCTAAACTTTTCTAAATTATATTTTGACCCCTATATTTTTTAAAATTACATTTTAACCCCTAAATTTTCTCGAAATTACACTTTTGCCCCAAAACTTTTTCTGCGTTTACGATTCAGTCCTTCTGACAGCCTCCACACGACTTGCGCCTGCAACAGGCGGCGGCCGGCCTAGGCCCTCCCTAGCCACCTGCAACCTGCAAAAAAGAAGAGAAAAATCAAAATAAAAAGGGATTTCAAACCCCCCAAATAGAGAAAAGAAAAGAAGGAAAAAAGGAGAGAAAAAACAAGCAAAAGAAGCAAAATTTTTTGAAAAAAAAATCAAGAAAACAGCAGCGAAAAGCCCTCACCACCGTCGTCCAACCACCACCACCGTTGTCGTCCCCTTGCCCCCACCACCTGAAAAGTCGCAAGCAACCAAAAAGAAAAGCAAAGCAAACAAAAAGAGTAGCAAAAAACAAAAGAGCAACTTCAAAAATCCAGCCGCTCCTTCGCCGCCACCGTGCCCACCGCCGCGCCCTTACATTCCCACCACCATCGCACCGCCGTGCAAGGCGTCGGCAGTGAGAAAATAGAGGGCAAGGTCGAAAAAAGGAAAAAGAAATAGAGAAGAAGAAAGGAAAAAGAAAAAGAGAGAAAAAGAAAGAAATAAAAAAGGTAAAAAAAACAGCAGGCCACAGCAGCCCAAACGGCAGGCCAGCCCACTAGCCGGCAGGCCCAAGTCTAGCGCCCAACAGACCGGTGCCAGCCGGCCAGCAGATCTGACCCAGTCACTGGCGGCCCACCAAGGCCCAATTTGCAGCAAAAAAAGAAAAAGGGCCTGTCTTCCAAGTCCATAACTTTGGGCTATTGGGTATTTTTCTTCTTTTTAATCTGTTTTATTTTATTTAAGGTATTTAAATGGTGTTTTATTTAATTTAAATTAGTATGTTTAAAAATAGTTTTCATAAATATTATTATGTCACTTTAATTGCATATTTAAAAAATAATAATAACAATATTTTAATACATAAGGCAACGAACCGATTTAGCATCGAGTCATCGAATTCATCGCTATTTTGGATGGATATCGATAGCTCGTGTTAAATTCGGGACGGCCTTTTAAAAATAAAAAATATTCAAAAATCCTCGTTTTTTTTTTAAAAATCTTGTATTTTAATAAAATCCCGATTAAATATTAAATTGAATCATTTTGACACTAATTCGTCGATTTCGTTGCCATGTTGGGGGGAAAATCATCGATTCGTGTTAAATACGGTACGTTTAAAAATAAAAATGAAAAATTCGTGTTCCAAATCTTCGCATTTTCAATTATTACTAGTATTTGCAAATTTTTGACTCTTCGCATTTTCAAGAGTTTTCGTGTTTCAAAGGAAATTCCTGTGTTTTAAAAAAATCGCATTTCAAAAATTTTCAGGTTTTCAGAAATTTTCGTGTTTCTAAAAAATTCTCGTGTTTTCAAAATTCCCGTGTTTCAAAAATTTTCATGTTTTCAAAAAAATTTCTCGCATTTCAAAAACTTTCGTGTTTTTTTAGATAAATTTTCGTGTTTCCAAAATTCTCGCATTTTAAAAATTACGTGCTTTCAAAATTTTTCGTGTTTTATAGAAAATTCATACTTCAAAATTCTCGTGTTTTTTTAAAAAAAATTTCTCGTGTTTCACAAATCTTCATGTTTTCAAAAAATTCGCGTGTTTAAAAAAATCGTGTTTCAAAAAATTTTCATGTTTTTAAAAAAAAAATTGCGTTTTCAAAAAAAAAATCTCGTGTTTCAAATTTTCGTGTTTTCAAAAATTTCTCGTATTTCAAAAAATTTTCACTTTTTGCCTTTGTAAAAAAAAATTTCGTGTTTCAAAAATATTCTCGCATTTCAAAAACTTTCGTGTTTTTTTGAAAAAACAAAAAATCGTGTTTCAAAAAATATGTCGTGTTTTAAAATTTTCGTGTTTCTAAAATTTCCCTGTTTTAAAAATTCTCGTGTTTCAAAAATGTTGTGTTTTAAAAATTTTTGTGTTTCTAAAATTTCCCTGTTTTAAGAATCCTCGTGTTTCAAAAAAAAATGTCGCGTTTTAAAAATTTTCATGTTTCTAAAATTTTTGTGTTTAAAAATTCTCGTGTTTTAAAAAAAAGGTTCTCGTATTTCAATCGGATCACGACTAAATATTAAATGGAACTCATATATTTGAAAATTAAGACAACATGCGTTTGATGAGATACCAATTTTGGGCGTCGCGAGAGTGCTAATACCTTCCTTGCGCGTAACCGACTCCCGAGCCCTAATTTTCTCTGGATTTTGACGTGGACCTAAAATCGACTCTTTTTTAGAAAATTTGAAAAATAATTTTTCTTTAAAAAAAAGAATTTATTAGGTGCCCGATCACACCTAAAAAAAAGATCGGTGGCGACTCCTTTTCCAAATAAAATCAAAACTTCATTTTTAAATTTTCAATAATCGCTTCTATTAGCGCCCGTACCCGAAACTTTTAGGTCGCTACAGCTGGCGACTCCGCTGGGGACTTTTTTTTTCAAGAGTCAAGTTTGATGTTAAACGCGTGTTATCAAAATTTTCAAAATTTCTTGTTCAAATTAATTTTTAATCGTGATCCTTGAATTTTATTTTTGAAAAGTCATGCATCTGCATTCGGTTTTTAAATTAATATTCTAACTTGTTTTATTTTTCCCGTTTTTTTCAGCTCCAAGTTTTACAGTTTTTTTTTAGTTTGTTTTTTTAGTAAAAATAAAAATAAAAAGGTTTGCAAGTTTCTCCCCACACACTGTGCACTTGCATTCTTGCATAACATGAGCTCTCTACCCGGGCTCCGCCTGTTTAAGTGGAAGTAAACGCTACGCCTTCGTGAGTTAACTCGTCCCTGCGCACAGGCTAGTGAATTACTTCCGGGTTACATATGACTTATGCTTTCGTGAGTTAACTCGTCCCTCCGCATAGGCATAAGTAAATGTAACCCCTCGAATTGAGCTCGTGAGCCACGACAGGTGACAACCGAGGCTCTGTACTAACCTTAGTAGGTGACAGTATGGACAATTCGAGTACCTTTCTAGAACCAAAACCACATATAGTGAATCGTACGAGCCACCCAATTAGAGCCATGTTGAACCTTCGACCGTTGAATAGTCACCAAAATAAGTACACGGGGAGAAACGCCTCTTACCTTTTATTTCTTTTACATTTACTTGCAAATGAATCGGGTCTATTTAATAAATTGGGTCGGGTAGATTGTCTGATGATATGTGGGGTAGGTTTTCTGTAAAGCATGTTGGGGCAAAAAAAAATATGGGTCTGTTCCACCAAATTGCATGATTGAATGACTTAATTTGTTAAATTTTTCATAGTTTTTATTTTTCTTTTTTCGTCTGTTTATATCTGTTGAGATCACTAACCAAGGTTATTTGTCTTCATTTTATTTTTCATCATGCATCATAGAAATCTCATTAGGAATGTGTTGATTAGAGATTGGTTGCCAAAAACGAGTTTCTAATGGAGGAGTCAATTACACAAGTAATCGAGGAAAATGCCATAGTCCGAGACTGGTCTTCGAGAACTCAGAAAGTAAAAGGGGACAGTTTAAAGGAAGGATACATCTCTGATCTTCCCAAGCGTGTGACTTCGAATATTCGTCAGAACGATCTCGAAGACTTGACTAGGATCTGGAAACAATGGGACTCAGGTACTAGAGGCATCTTCACTGAAAAGTACGAGGATATAGCTCACTTGATAGCAATCAATGTGAATGAGCAGTTGATTCAAGCCATGGTTCGATTCCGGAACCTAGCCTATCAGTGTTTCACTTTCAATCAGGAAGATATGACTCCGACCATAGAAGAGTATGCTGCCTTGCTTCGCATCAACTATGTGCAACTCAACAAGATATATGTGAAGGAGTCTAAACCGATGACCTTCACGAAAAAAGCTAATGAAGTTGACAGGGATGATTGATACATGGGCTGAAGTTTAGTCAATGAAATTCGCAAGGCAACTGTGCAAATTGTACAATTATCAGATGAGGTCGAAGCTCTCAGTTGGCAATTCTTTCTAAGCCAAAGATCAAGCATGTCGGAGTTCCTAGGACGAGTGAAGAAACAAGGCGATGTGGCCAGGGAATTTGTGTAACTGTTCAGCCCAATATGGAAAAACGTTTTGTAATGGGCTCTTTTGATTAATGAAATGCCAAAATATGGGGCTATCTTGAAATCAACACCAAATTCTTGTATATTTATTCATGACTAACATTCATTTGTCATTCATTCATTCATGTATTGCATGTACATATCACCCTAACCATTCACCAAGGCTAAAACCGCACAATCCACAGTTGTGACACTATAAGTCTGGAATCACATCATTCTTATAGAACACATCTAAGAGCTAGAGATATGGATGCTGAACTCAACGAGAGTGATACAATTGAGGATGTTTCAATGATACACCCCTGTCTTCCAGGATATGTTTTGAACAATTGGACTGCTGTGGAACTCCTTGTTGTTTCTAAGTCCTCTCCAGAGTAATGCCCAATGTTAATTCTCTATTATTTTGTGGGTCCTTAAATAGTGGGATTCCTTTTGTAAGAGCTTATGTTTACTCTTTATCATTTCAATGAACATCAATGAAGATACATTTTGTCATGGTCTTTTTATTTCTATTAGTTTCGTAATTATCCATTCTCTTCATATCATCTTCCTACATGTATTTCATATAATCTCATATCATTGTGTGTGTTGATTCCAATACTTTGATGCTCCTCTATAGCTGTCTTTTCTACCCGCCTTTCAGGTGCTCGGATATTCATGACATGAACAATCCCGTTACAAGTCCTGAAATCGATTTCGAGAAGGCTGTTTGTTTAGGAGAATTCGAAGCCAAAGAAGATGCTAAAAATTATGATCCGCCTCCTGACTTACTGAGAATGGTTGAACAAGAAGAGAAACAGATTTTACCCCATCAAGAATCTGTTGAGACGGTGAACTTGGGGAGTGAAGAAAAGAAACAAGAAGTGAAGATTGGGACTTCCATTTCAGAGAACACCAAACAGAATTTGATCACCTTGCTCCATGAGTATAAAGATGTATTTTCCTGATCGTATCAGGACATGCCAGGGTTAAATGAGGATGTGGTCGTTCATAAGCTCCCACTGAAACCAGAATGCAAACCCGTTCAGCAGAAATTAAGAAGGATGAGACCTGAAATGCTACTAAAGATAAAAGAAGAAGTCAAGAAACAATATGATGCTGGCTTCTTACAGACCTCTAAATATCCGGAATGGGTAACAAACATAGTTCCAGTACCAAAAAAAACGGTAAGGTACGAATGTGCATGGATTATCGTGATTTGAATCGAGCAAGCCCTAAGGATAATTTTCCTTTGCCTCACATCGATACGTTGGTGGATAACACGGTAAAACATTCATTATTCTCTTTCATGGATGGTTTCTCGGGTTATAATCAAATAAAGATGGCTCTCGAAGGCATGGAGAAAACCACATTCATGACAATGCGGGGAATGTTCTTCTACAAAGTGATGCCATTCAGATTGAAAAATGCTGGGGCAACATATCAGAGAGCCATGGAAGAAGAAGAGCATGTTGGGAACCTTAGGAAGCTATTTGAAAGATTAAGAAAATTTCAATTGAAGTCTAACCCAGCCAAGTGTACATTCAGGGCTACCTCGGGAAATTTGTTAGGTTTTATTGTCAGCGAGAGAGGTATTGAAGTTGATCCAGACAAGATAAAGGCCATACAAGAACTGCCACCTCTGTGTACACAAAAAGAAGTCAGAGGATTTTTAGGAAGGTTGAACTACATTGCTTAATTCATTTCTCAACTTACCAACCAATGTGATCCAATTTTTCGACTCATTCGAAAACATAATCCAGGAGAGTGGAATGAGGAGTGCCAAGTGGCCTTCGACAAGATAAAACAATATCTGTCTAATCCTCCAGTGCTAGTACCGCTGACCCCTGAAAAACCCTTAATATTGTACCTGACTGTGTTTAAAAACTTAATGGGTTGCATGCTGGGGCAGCATGATGAGTCAGGAAAAAAGAAAAAACGATTTACTACATCAGTAAAAAGTTCACAGAATATGAGGCAAAGTACCTGTCAATTGAAAAATTCTGCTATGCATTGGTCTGGGTAGTTCGAAAGCTCAGACAATACATGTTGTATCATACAACGTGGTTAATTTCAAAGCTAGATCCATTAAAGTACTTGATGGAATCACCCGTACTTTCAGGGAGAATGGCACGATGGTAGATCCTATTGTCTGAGTATGACATTGCGTATGTGAGCCAAAAATCAGTAAAGGGAAGCGTGATAGCTGACTTCTTAGCAAGTCGAGCGATGGAGGAATATGAACCGCTGAGATTTGATTTCCCTGATGAAGACTTGATGTGCATTTCTGAACGTGAATCATTACAAGATCAATCATAGAAGATGAGTTTTGATGGTGTATCGAACACATTGGGGCACGGGATAGAAGCAGTCTTAGTATCGCCAGAAGGGAATCATTACCCGCTCACTGCTAGATTGAATTTCTTCTGTACCAATAATATAGCAGAGTATGAAGCTTGCATCATGGGACTCCGTGCAGCTATCAGGAGGAAAATTGAAATTTTAGAGGTACACGGGGATTCAACATTAGTCATTTATCAAATTCATGGAGATTGGGAAGTGAGAGATTCGATGTTAGTCAAGTATCACGATCTCGTTGCGAAGTTGGTCAAAGAATTAAAAGAAGTGACTTTTAACTACTTTCCACGAGAGGAGAACCAATTGGCTGATGCCTAGCCACCTTGGCTTCGATGTTCAAAGCAACAGAGAAACTGAAATAATGCCTATCCAAATGAGCATATATGAGACCCCCGCACACTATTTTAGCATTGAGGAGGAGTCAGATGGACGACCATGGTTTCATGATATCTTGGAGTATATCAAGAATCAAAAGTACCCCGAGCAAGCAAACGAGAATGACAAAAGAACAATCAGAAGAATGGCTATTGGATTTGTTCTTTACGAGGATATTCTATACAAAAGGGGAAAAGATCAAGTGCTCCTGAGGTGCGTGGACGTTGTTGAAGCTAGAAAGATACTTAAGGAGGTTCATGAAGGAATTTGTGGAACGCTTGCTAGTGGTTTCACCATGGTCAGGCAGATTATGAGACTTGGTTATTATTGGCTGACGATGGAAAGGGATTACATTGGCTACGCACGAAAGTGCCACAAATGTCAAATTTATGGCGATAAAATTCATGCAGCTCCGTCGCCCCTTCATGTCATGACTTCTCCCTGGCCATTTTCTATGTGGGGCATGGATGTTATAGGGCCAATTTCCCCGAAAGCTTCTAATAGACATCGATTCATCTTTGTGGTTATAGACTACTTCACAAAATGGGTAGAAGCCACTTCGTTTGCTAATGTGACGAAGGCTGTAGTCTGTAGGTTCTTAAAAAAAGAGACAATATGTCGATACGGTCTGCCTAAAAGAATCATTTCAGATAATGCTTTAAATTTGAAAAATAAGATGATGAAAGAAGTATGTGAGCGATTTTAGATAAAGCATCGTAATTCTTCACCCTATCGTCCGAAGATGAACGGAGCAGTAGAAGCGGCTAATAAGAACATTAAGAGGATTATTAGGAAGATGATTGTGACATATAAAGATTGGCACGAGAAGCTACCATTCGCTTTGTACGCATATCGCACCTCTGTTCAGACGTCTACGGGGGCAACTCCTTTTTCTCTGGTTTACGGGATGGAAGTCGTTCTGCCTATCGAAGTAGAGATCCCATCCCTGTGTGTCTTGATGGAGACAAGGTTAAAAGAATCAGAGTGGGTTTGAGCTCAATATGATCAGCTAAACCTTATTGAAGGGAAACGCTTGAAGGCAATTTGTCATGGACAGATGTACCAGAAGAGAATGATCACGGCCCATGATAAAAAGGTGCGGCCAAGAGAATTTCGCGAAGGGGAGCTCGTTTTAAGAAAGATCCTCCCGATACAAAAGGACTTTCGAGGAAAATGGTCACCAAATTGGGAAGGGCCATACGTTGTAAAAAAGGCATTCTCAGGAGGGGCTCTGATTCTCACTGATATGGACGGGAAAGAATTATCTAATCCAGTGAACTCAGATGCTGTGAAAAATATTATGCCTAAAAAAACAAAACAAAAAAACAAAAAACAAAAAAAAAAGAAAAAAAAGAAAAATCAAGATGAAAACCCGAAAAGGGCGTCTTGATAAACAAAAAAGATTAGGATGAAAACCCAAAAGGGCGTCCTAATGAAGTGGGCTCGGGCTTAAAGGAGCAAAGTGACTTGAACGGGGAGTTGAATGACGAGGTTGCAATATTTGAAGCATTCTCAGAAGCTTGAAATCTTTTACATGAGAAGCTGTGCTCGGAAAAGATCCAGGATAAAGAAACGTGGAGAAGTTCATGCGTTGGATATCTAAAGCATTTGTAGCAATTGGATTCACATTCTTTTCTTTGTGATGCTTTCTTTATTGAACTATTTCTTGTCAATTTTCTTTGTTGCTTTTGAAATAATTTGAATATGAGGTATTTCTTTCATGCCTACTTTGCCATTTTTCATGCATCTCGTGTTTGATTCATTTAATTGATAAATGGTAAGATGACATACTCTAAACAAAAGGAATGTTGAGCATTACCTGGATGAAAATTTAATAACTATGAGGGCCCCAAAGTAAGAAAAAGTTCAACAGGGGGCAAGAGAGTGATATACGAAGAAATGTGGATTATTCACGAAATTTGAAGATGAATACAAAACCTGAGAGAAAAGTTAAGGATTGAAGCAATGAATGCAGTCCCTCACGAAAAGAGGGGGCATGTGGCAAACATGCCCAGGGTGCATGGCATGATCATGTAGGCATAAAAGCATTTAGAGCAATCACGTGCATATCATGATAACATTGTACATGACATATACAGGTATCCCAGTAGAACAAGGAATATTGGGAGAAAGGTACATAAAATCAATAAAGAAGAAGGCTTTTAGTTTCACCTGATGTTTTTTGAAACCCTGTTTTTTCAAGAAATATTTTTCAATTTCTGTTTTAAAAAAAATCAATCAACTCATAGTGCAAGAGGTGAGTTGAGCCTCGGGTCGCATGCCGAGGTATTCTTTTCAATTTTTACTTTAAAAAAAAATCAACTCATATTGCGAGAGGTGAGTTGAGCCTCGGGTCGTACGCTGAGGTATTTTAAATTTCTGTTTTTCAAAAATCAGCTCATATTACGTGATGTGAGTTGAGTCTCAGGTCGCACGCCGAGGTATTTTTTTTAATTTCTATTTTTCAAAAATCAACTCATATTGCGAGAGGTGAGTTGAGCCTCGGACACATGCCGAGGTATTTCTTTTAAATTTTTGTTTTTCAAAAAAATCAGCGCATATTACGTGAGGTGAGTTGAGTCTCGGGTCGCACGCCGACGTATTTTTTTAATTTCTGTTTTTCAAATATCAACTCATATTGCGAGAGGTGAGTTGAGCCTCAAACACATGCCGAGGTATTTCTTTTAAATTTTTGTTTTTCAAAAAAATCAACTCATATTGCGAGAGGTGAGTTGAGCCTCGGGCACACGCCGAGGTATTTCTTTTAAATTTCTATTTTTCCAAAAACAAAAATCAAAATCAACTCATATTGCGAGAGGTGAGTTGAGCATCGGGCACACGCCGAGGTATTTTTCAATTTCTGTTTTTTAAAAAAATCAACTCATATTGCGAGAGGTGAGTTGAGCCTCGAGTCACGCTGAGGTATTTTTCAATTTCTGTTTTTCAAAAATCGACTCATATTGCGAGAGGTGAGTTGAGCCTCGGGCACACGCCGAGGTATTTCTTTTAAATTTCTGTTTTTCAAAAAAACAAAAATCAAAATCAACTCATATTGCTAGAGGTGAGTTGAGCCCC
The DNA here is from genome assembly GCF_007990345.1 of Gossypium hirsutum. NCBI lineage: Eukaryota > Viridiplantae > Streptophyta > Magnoliopsida > Malvales > Malvaceae > Gossypium > Gossypium hirsutum. Next base: position 63,682,254 of record NC_053449.1, on the reverse strand, counting down.
GGGCACACGCCGAGGTATTTTTAATTTCTGTTTTTCAAAAATCAACTCATATTGCGAGGGTGAGTTGAGCCTCGGGTCACATGCTGAGGTATTTCCCTGAAAATTCTGTTTGTCAAAAATCAACTTATATTGCTAGAAGTGTGTTGAGCCTCGGGTCACACGCTGAAGTATTTTAAATTTCCGTTTTTCAAAAATCAACTCATATTGTGAGAGGTGAGTTGAGCCTCGGGTCGCAAGCTGAGGTATTTTAAATTTTTGTTTTTTAAAAATCAACTCATATTGCGAGAGGTGAGTTGAGCCTCGGGTCACATGTCGAGGTATTCTTTTCAATTTCTGTTTTCCAAAAAATCAACTCATAATTCAAGAGGTGAGTTGAGCTTTGAGTCGCACGTCGAGCTATTCTCGATTTATGCTTTTCAAATAAAAAGAAAAATTTTGGATGGTCGAACAAAATTCAGTGCTTTTAAATCTTTGCTCTATCCCTGTTTCACAGCAATGAGCAAAGAAAGGCAGCTGTAATCACTGAATTTTATCCGAGAATTATTTTGTGTTTAAAATAAATTGCATTTTGACCCCTAAAATTTTCTAAAATTACATTTTTGACCTATAAACTTTCTCAAAATTACATTTTGACCCTTAAACTTTTCTAAATTACATTTTGACCCCTGAACTTTCTCAAAATTATGTTTTGGCCCTAAAACTTTTACTACGTTTATATTTTGGTCCTTCTAGCAGCAACCAGCGCAACTTGTGCTTGCAACAGGCTGCGGCCGGCCTACCCCTCCCTAAACGCCTGCAACCTGCAAAAAAAGAGAAGAAAAATCAAAACAAAAAGGGTTTTAAAACCCCCAAAATGGGCAGCCAAAAAAGGGAGGAAGCAAAAAAATCAAGAAAAAAAATAAAAATTTTGAGCAAAAAAAAGTAAAAACAACAGCAAAAAAGGCCCATCGCTGCCGTCGTGCCCTTGCCACCACACCCGCCACCGCAAAACCACCGTCCCGATACCTAGCAAAACAACCAAGAGGCAAAAAAAGAAAAAAAACAAGCAAGCAAAAGAGGAAAAAAAGAAAAGAGTAAAGAAGAAAAAAAAAGAAGAAAAGAGAGGAGAGCTCCACCGCACACCGTCGTTGGCTGTCGCACCAGGCGGGGGAAGCGTCGTCGGCAACACAAGGGGCTACTGCTGAACAGAGAAGGAAGAAAAAGGGAAGAAGAAAGAAAGAAAGAAAGAAGAAAGAAGAAGAAAGAAAAAAGAAAATAAAAAAGAGAAAGAGAAAAAAAAAGAAAAGGAAAAATAAATAAAAAATTAATTAACAGTCGGGTCAAACTGACCCGACCCCACCCGCAGCAGCAGCCCCCAAAAAAAATAGCAAAAATAAAAGCAGGCCCAATAGCAACAGCCCAGACCAATTTCAGCAGGCAGGCCAGCAGCCCAGCGCCAGCAGCAGGCCACCTGCAGCAGCAGGCCCAACAGGCCCAGACCCAGCAGTCCAGTCCAGCAGCCACCAAGCCAAGCGGCCCAGCAGCAGTCAGGCCCAGTGCACAGGCAGCCCAACCAGAAAAGAAAAAGAAGAAAGAAAAAAAAAAGAGCTCGAGTCGTGTAGCCTTTTCGATCACTCGTATTTTTGGGATTTTTGTAATTTCTTTTATATCTATTTTTAATTTAATTCGCGCATTTAAATGATATTTTTAATATTGTTAGTGTATTTTTTAGCATTTTTATGTTTTGTAATTATGCTTTTTAATTTTACTTTATTTTATTTTAAATAATTTAAATAAATAAGGCAACGAATATATTTAACATTAAGCCGTTGATTTCATCGCCATATTGGGTGAAAATCATCGGTTTGTGTTAAATACGAGACGTCCTTCTAAAAATTGAGAAACTTAAAAGTTCCCGTGTTTCAAAAATTTCCGTGTTATTTATTTATTTTTTATTTGTATTTTCTTAAATTTTATTTTTTTAAATAATTTCAACAAATAAGACAACGAATCGATTTAACATTAAATCGATGATTTTATTGCTATGTTAGGTGAATATCATCGGTTTGTGTTAAACACGATTCTCGTGTTTTTTTTAAATTCTCGTGTTTTAATAGAATCACGATTAAATATTAAGTTGAATCGATTTGGCACTAATTCGATGATTTCATTACCATGTAGGGATGAATATCATTTATTCGTGTTAAATACGGTACTTCTTAAAAAAAATCGTGTTTCAAAAATTTTTGCGTTTTCAGAAAAATTTCTTGTATTTCAAAAATTTCCGGGTTTTTTAAAAAACAATCTCGTGTTTTTAAAAATTCCTGTATTTCAAAAATTTTCTTGTTTTCAAAAAAAAAATTTCCGTGTTTCATAAATTTCCGTGTTTTCAAAAAAAATTCTCGTCTTTCAAAAATTTTCATGTTTTCAAAGAATTGGCCATGTTTCATAAATTTTCGTGTTTCAAAAAAAATCCTCGTGTTTCGTATTTTATCCAAATTTTTATGTTTTCAAAAACAAATTTTGTGTTTTAAAAATTTTCGTGTTTCAAAAAGAAACTTCTTGTTTTCAAAAAAAAATCTCGTGTTTCAAAATTTTCGTGTTTTTAAAAAAATTTCGTGTTTCTAAAATTCTTTTATTTTAAGAAAAATTTTCGTGTTTTCAGAAAAGAAAAAGTTGTTGTGCTTTAAAATTCTCGTGTTTCAATCGGATCACGAGTAATATTAAATTGAACTCGTATTTTTGAAAATGAAGACAACGCGTGTTTAACGAGATACCAATTTTGGGCGTCGCGAAGGTGCTAATACCTTCCTCGCACGTAACCGACTCCCGAACTCTAATTTTCTCTGGATTTTCACGTAGACCTAAAATTACCTCTTTTTTTAGAAAAATTAAAAAAATTCTTCTAAAAAGAGAATTTATTAGGTGTCCGATCACACCTAAGAAAAAAGATCGGTGTCGACTCCCTTTTTAAATAAATCGAAACTCCGTTTTCAAATTTTCAATGATTACTTCGACTAGCGCCCGTGCCCGAAATTTTTAGGTCGCTACATACACAGTACTACAAAAGAAATATTTGTATGCATAAACGGTTTCAAAAAAAAAGTAAAAAACAAAGAAAATAAAAATGAAGAGGACCTTTGCACGTTTCTCACTTTTTCTTTGCTTGGTTGTTGCATTTTTCGTTTGTATGCTTTGAATATATTCTATTTTGTTTATTCAAAATTTGTGTATTTCTCCATTTTTTTGAAAACATTACAATCCATGGCCTACCAATATTACATTGTTTATTATTTCTCTTTGCTATTGTTTCTCTGTTGCTGCTTTGCGTGTCTATTATTCCTTGTAGGTAACGACGGCAGAAAGGTGTCAGACGGCACGTGGAGGGTACGGCGCGAAGAGGTGGTGCGGCTAGTGGTAGGGATAGGGTTTTTATTTTGTTGAAAACAAAATTATCAGACCGAAATAAAAGAAACAAAAATAAATAAAAAGGATCTAATTAAAATATGTGGAAAAATCGAAATAACATGCTCCATAAATAACCCAAGTTGAAAACACGCGGATCCCCTGGCAGGTTCGATCGCGCGCGTGGGTCAAGGGGCTAAACGACGCCGTTTTGTCGTCTGGAGCACTGGCCAAAAACGACGCCATTTCGTAGGGCGTATTTAAGTCAAATTTTTTTTTTAAAATAGCCTTATTTCTGCACTTCTCCAAAAAAAACTAAAATTTTCTCTCCAAAACTCTTTCCCCTTTTCTAGAATCCGGCGAATCACTGCAGCGTCGGCCACTGGTATCCGGTGATGACGTTGCCGTCGACGACGACCGAAAGGCCAAAATTCCTTTTTTTTTTGGTGAAATCAAAGAGAAAGGGGTAAGTTTCTCTTTTCATACACCTTTGAAATACATATATATGTATACACAATATTAAAAAAGAAATATTTGTATGTATAAATGATTTCAAAAAAAAAAAGAAAGGCCGTCGACGATGACCTTTGCACGTTTCTCACTTTTTCTTTGTTTGGTTGCTATATTTTCCGTTTGAATGCTTTGAATATGGTCTTTTTTGTTTATTCAAAATTTGTGTATTTCTCCCTTTTTTTGAAAACGTTACAATCCATGGCCTGCCAATATTGCATTGTTTATTATTTCTCTTTGCTATTGTTTCTCTGTTGTTGCTTTGCATGTCTATTCTTCCTTGCAGGTAACGATGGTAGAAAAGTCTCAGACGGCACGTGAAGGGTATGGTGCGAAGAGGTGCTGCGGCTAGTGGTGGGGCTAGGGTTTTTATTTTGCTGAAAACAAAATTGACAAGCCAAAATAAAAGAAACAAAAAATAAAAAAGGATATAATTAAAATATGTGGAAAAATCAGAAGGACATGCTACATAAATAACCCAAAAGTTGAAAACACGCGGATCCCTTGGCAAGTTGGGTCGCGCGCATGGGTCAAGGTGCTAAACGACGCCATTTTGTCGTCTAGAGCAGTGGCATAAAACGATGCCGTTTCATAGGGCCTATTTAAGTCAATTTTTTTAAAATTAGCCTCATTTCTTCACTTCTCCAAGAAAAACCAAAATTTTCCCCCCAAAACTCTTTCCCCTTTTCCAGAATCCAGCGAACTGATGCCGCATCGGCCACCGCTATCCAGCGATGGCACTATCGTCGACGGCGACTGAAAGGCCAAAAGTTCCTTTCTTTCGGTGAAATCAAATAGAAAGGGGTAAGTTTCTCTTTTTCCACACCTTTGAAATACATATATATATGTATACACAGTATTAAAAAAGAAATATTTGTATGTATAAACGGTTTTGAAAAAAAAAACACAAAGAAAATAAAAATGAAGAGGAGCTTTGCACATTACTCACTTTTTCTTTGCTTGCTTGGAATATTTTTCGTTCGTATGCTTTGAATCTGTTCTTTTTTGTTTATTCAAAATTTGTGTATTTCTCCCTTTTTTTTTTAAATGTTACAACCTATAGCCTGCCAATAGTACATTGTTTATTATTTCTCTTTGCTACTATTTCTCTATTGCTGCTTTGCGTGTCTGTTCTTCCTTGCAGGAAATGATGGCAGAAAGGTGTCAGATGGCACATGGAGGGTACAACGTGAAGAGGTGGTACAGCTAGTGGTGGGGCTAGGGCTTCTATTTTCTTGAAAAAAATTATCAGGCTGAAATAAAAGAAACAAAAATAAACAAAAAGGATCTAATTAAAATATGTGAAAAAATCGAAAGGACATGGTACATAAATTACCCAAAAGTTAAAAAAATGCAGATCCCTGGCACGTTGGGTCGTGCGCATGGGTCAATGAGCTAAATGACACCGTTTTGTCGTCTGGAGCAGTGGCCAAAAACGACGCCATTTTGTAGGGCCTATTTAAGTCAATTTTTTTTAAAATAGCCTCATTTCTGCACTTCTCAAAAAAAACCAAAATTTTCTCTCCAAAACTCTTTCCCCTTTTCCAGAATCCGGAGAACCGTTGCCGTGTTGGCCACAGGTATCCGGCGACGACGCTGCCGTCGATGGCGACCGAAAGGCCAAAAGTCTCTTTTTTTTTTGTGAAATCGAAGAGAAAGGGGTAAGTTTCTCTTTTCATACACCTTTGAAATACATATATATAAATACATTGTATTAAAAAAGAAATATTTGTATGTATAAACGATTTCAAAAAAAAAAGAAAAATCAAAGAAAATAAAAATGAAGAGGACTTTTGCATGTTTCTCACTGTTTCTTTGCTTTGTTGCTATATTTTTCGTTTGTATGCTTTCAATATGTTCTTTTTTGTTTATTCGAAATTTGTGTATTTCTCCATTTTTTTGAAAACGTTACAATCCATGGCCTACCAATATTACATTGTTTATTATTTCTCTTTGCTACTGTTTCTTTGTTGCTGCTTTGTGTGTCTGTTCTTCCTTACAGGTAACGACGGCAGAAAGGTGTCAGACGGCACGGGGAGGGTATGACGCGAAGAGGTAGTGCAGCTGGTGGTGGGGCTAGGGTTTCTATTTTGCTGAAATCAAAATTATTAGGCCGAAATAAAAGAAACAAAAATAAACAAAAAGGATCTAATTAAATTATGTGGAAAAATCGGAAGGACATGCTGGATAAAGAACCCAAAAGTTGAAAACGCGCGGACCCCTTGGCAGGTTAGGTCGCGCACGGTGGTCAATGGGCTAAACGATGTCGTTTCGTCGTTTGGAGCACTGACCCAAAATGACGCCGTTTCGTAAGGCCTATTTAAGTCAATTTTTTAAAAATAGCCTCATTTCTGCACTTCTCCAAAAAAAACCAAAATTTTCTCTCCAAAACTCTTTCCCCTTTTCCAGAATCCGGCGAACCGCTGCCGCGTCAGCCATCGGTATCCGGAGACGTCGCTATCGTTGACGATGACCGAAAGGCCAAATGTCATTTTTTTCGGTGAAATCAAAGAGAAAGGGGTAAGTTTCTCTTTTTATACACCTTTCAAATACATATATGTAGCGACCTAAAAATTTTGGGTACGGGCACTAATCGAAGCAATTATTGAAAATTTGAAAATGAAGTTTTGATTTTATTTGGAAAAGGAGTCGCCACCGATCTTTTTTCTAGGTGTGATCGGACACCTAATAAATTCTCTTTTTTTTAAAGAAAAATTATTTTTCAAATTTTCTAAAAAAGAGTCAATTTTAGGTCCACGTCAAAATCCAGAGAAAATTAGGGTTCGAGAGTCGGTTACGCGCGAGGAAGGTATTAGCACCCTCGCGACGCCCCAAATTGGTATCTCATCAAACGCATGTTGTCTTAATTTTCAAAAATACGAGTTCCATTTAATATTTAGTCGTGATCCAATTGAAATACGAGAACCTTTTTTTTTAAAAACACGAGAATTTTGAAGCACGGGAATTTTTAAACACGAAAATTTTTAAAACGCGACATTTTTTTTGAAACACGAGGATTCTTAAAACAGGAAAATTTTAGAAACACGAAAATTTTTAAAACACGACAATTTTGAAACACGAGAATTTTTAAAACAGTGAAATTTTAGAAACACGAAAATTTTTAAAACACGACATTTTTTTTGAAACACGATTTTCTGTTTTTTCAAAAAAAACACGAAATTTTTTGAAATGTGAGAATATTTTTGAAACACGAAATTTTTTTTTACAAACGCAAAAAGTTAAAAATTTTGGAAATACGAGAAATTTTTGAAAACACGAAAATTTGACACACGAGATTTTTTTTTGAAAACGCGAATTTTTTTTTAAAAACATGAAAATTTTTTGAAACACGATTTTTTTAAACACGCGAATTTTTTGAAAACATGAAGATTTGTGAAACACGAGAATTTTTAAAAAAAACACGAGAATTTTGAAGTATGAATTTTCTATAAAACACGAAAAATTTTTAAAGCACGTAATTTTTAAAATGCGAGAATTTTGGAAACACGAAAATTTATCTAAAAAAACACGAAATTTTTTGAAATGCGAAATTTTTTTTTTGTTTTTTTTAAAAAAAGAACACAAAAATTTTTTTGAACAAGAGAAATTTTTTTGAAAACATGAAAATTTTTGAAACACGGGAATTTTGAAAAGACGAAATTTTTGTGAAACACGAGAATTTTTTAGAAACACGAAAATATCTGAAAACCTGAAAATTTTTTAAATACGAATTTTTTTTAAAACATAGGAATTTCCTTTGAAACACGAAAACTCTTGAAAATGCGAGCAGTCGAAAATTTTGAAATACGAGTAATAATTGAAAATGCGAAGATTTGAAACACGAATTTTTCATTTTTATTTTTAAACGTACCGTATTTAACACAAATCGATGATTTTCACCCCAACATGGCAACGAAATCGACGAATTAGTGTCAAAATGATTCAATTTAATATTTAATCGGGATTTTATTAAAATACGAGAATTTTTGTTTAAAAACGATGATTTTTGAATATTTTTTATTTTTAAAAAGGCGTCCCGAATTTAACACGAGTTATCGATATCCACCCAACATAGCGATGAATTTGATGACTCGATGCTAAATCGGTTTGTTGCCTTATGCATTAAAATATTATTATTATTATTTTTAAAAAAATATGCAATTAAAGTGACATAATAATATTTATGAAAACTATTTTTAAACATACTAATTTAAATTAAATAAAACACCATTTAAATACATTAAATAAAATAAAACAGATTAAAAAGAAAAAAAAATACCCAATAGCCCAAAGTTATGTACTTGGAAGACAGGCCCCTTTTCTTTTTTTGCTGCAAATTGGGCCTTGGTGGGCCGCCAGGGACTGGGTCAGATCTGCTGGCCCGCTGGCACCGGTCTGTTGGGCGCTGGACTTGGGCCTGCCAGATAGTGGGCTGGTCTGCTGTTTGGGCTGCTGTGGCCTGCTGTTTTTTTTACCTTTTTTATTTCTTTCTTTTTCTCTCTTTTTCTTTTTCCTTTCTTCTTCTCTATTTCTTTTTCCTTTTTTCGACCTTGCCCTCTATTTTCTCACTGCCGACGCCTTGCACGGCGGTGCGATGGTGGTGGGAATGTAAGGGCGCGGCGGTGGGCACGGTGGCGGCAAAGGAGCGGCCAGATTTTTGAAGTTGCTCTTTTGTTTTTTTGTTTTTTGCTACTCTTTTTGTTTGCTTTGCTTTTCTTTTTGGTTGCTTGCGACTTTTCAGGTGGTGGGGGCAAGGGGACGACAACGGTGGCGGTGGTTGGACGACGGTGGTGAGGGCTTTTCGCTGCTGTTTTCTTGATTTTTTGTTCAAAAAATTTTGTTTCTTTTGCTTGTTTTTTCTCTCATTTTTTCCTTCTTTTCTTTTCTCTATTTGGGGGGTTTGAAATCCCTTTTTATTTTGATTTTTCTCTTCTTTTTTGCAGGTCGCAGGTGGCTAGGGAGGGCCTAGGCCGGCCGCCGCCTGTTGCAGGCGCAAGTCGTGTGGTGGCTGTCAGAAGGACTGAATCGTAAACGCAGCAAAAATTTTGGGGCAAAAGTGTAATTTCGAGAAAATTTAGAGGGTCAAAATGTACTTTTAAAAAATATAAGGGTCAAAATGTAATTTTAAAAAGTTTAGGGTCAAATGTAATTTTAGAAAAGTTTAGGGGTCAAATTGCAATTTTTTAATTAAAATTTTTTTAAATAGAAACGAAATTATTCCCGGACAAAATTCAGTGATTACAATATATATGTATACACTATATTAAAAAAGAAATATTTGTATGTATAAACAGCTTCAAAAAAAAGAAAAAACAAAGAAAGTAAAAATGAAGAGGACATTTGCATGTTTCTCACTTTTTCTTTGCTTGGTTGCTATATTTTTCGTTTGTATGCTTTGAATATATTCTTTTTTGTTTATTCAAAATGTGTGTATTTCTCCCCTTTTTTGAGAACGTTACAATCCATGGCCTGCCAATATTACATTGTTTATTATTTTTCTTTGCTACTGTTTCTCTGTTGCTGCTTTGCGTGTCTGTTCTTCCTTACAGGTAACGACGGCAAAAAGGTGCATTCTGCATAAAGAACCCAAAAGTTGAAAACGCGCGAATCCCATGGCATGTTAGGTCCCGCGCGGGGGTCAATGGGCTACACGACGCCGTTTTGTCATCTGGAGCACTGGCCCAAAACAACATAGTTTCGTAGGGCCTATTTAAGTCAATTTTTTTTAAAATAGCCACATTTCTGCACTTCTCCAAAAAAAACTAAAATTTTCCCTCCAAAACTCTTCCCACTTTTCCAGAATCTAGGGAACTGCTGCCGTGTCGGCCACCGGTATCCGGTGATGTCGCTATCGTCGACAGCGACCGAAAGGCCAAAAGTCCCTTTTTTCGGTGAAATCAAAGAGAAAAGGGTAAGTTTCTCTTTTTACACACCTTTGAAATACATATATATGTATACACATTATTAAAAAAGAAATATTTGTATGTATAAACGGTTTCAAAAAAATGAAAAAATATAGAAAATAAAAATGAAGAGGAGCTTTGCTTGGTTGCAATATTTTTCGTTCGTATGCTTTGAATCTGTTCTTTTTTCTTTATTCAAAATTTGTGTATTTCTCCCCTTTTTTTTAAAACGTTACAATCTATAGCCTGGCAATATTACATTGTTTATTATTTCTCTTTGCTACTATTTCTATATTGTTGCTTTGCGTGTCTGTTATTCCTTGCAGGTAACGACGGTAGAAAGGTGTCAGACGGCACGTAGAGGGAACAACGCGAAGAGGTGGTGCGGCTAGTGGTGGGGTTAGGGTTTCTATTTTGCTTAAAACAAAATTATCAGGCAGAAATAAAAGAAACAAAAAAAAAAGAATCTAATTAAAATATGTGGATAAATCAGAAGGACATCCTACATAAAGAACCCAAAAGTTAAAAGCGTGTGGATTCCCTTGCAGGTTAGGTCGTGCGCATGGATCAAGGGGCTAAATGCCATCTTTTGTCGTCTGGAGCACTGGCCCAAAACGACGCCATTTCGTAGGGCCTATTTAAGTCAAATTTTTTTTAAAATATCCTCATTTCTGCACTTCTCCAAAAAAATCAAAATTTTTTCTCCAAAACTTTTTCCCCTTTTCCAGAATCTTGTGAACCGCTGTCGCGTCGGCCACCGATATTCGGTGACATCGCTGTCGTCGACAGCGATTGGAAGGCCAAAAGCCCATTTTTTTCGGTTAAATCAAAGAGAAAGGGGTAAGTTTCTCTTTTTATACACCTTTGAAATACATATATATGTATACACAGTATTAAAAAAGAAATATTTGTATGTATAAACGGTTTAAAAAAAAAGAAAAAACAAAGAAAATAAAAATGAAGACGACCATTGCACGTTTCTCACTTTTTCTTTGCATGGTTGCTATATTTTTCGTTTGTATGCTTTGAATCCATTTTTTTTTTGTTTATTAGAAATTTCTGTAGTTCTCCCTTTTTTTGAAGACGTTACAATCCATGGCCTGCCAATATTACATTGTTTTTTTATTTCTCTTTGCTAATGTTTCTCTGTTGCTGCTTTGCGTGTCTGTTCTTCCTTACAAGTAACGACGGTAGAAAGGTGTCAGATAGTACGTGGAGGGTACGGCGCGAAGAGGTGGTGTGGCTAGTGGTAGGGATAGGGCTTCTATGTTGCTGAAAACAAAATTATCAGGCCGAAATAAAAGAAACAAAAAGGATCTAATTAAAATAAGTGGAAAAATCGGAAGGACATGCTGCATAAATAACCCAAAAGTTGAAAACGCCTAGATCCCCTTGTAGGTCGGGTCGCGCGAGCGGGTCAAGGGGCTAAACGACGCCGTTTTGTCGTCTGCAGCACTGGCCCAAAACGATGCGTTTCGTAGGGCCTATTTAAGTGAAAAACATTTTAAAATAGCATCATTTTTGCACTTCTCCAAAAAACACCAAAATTTTCTCTCCAAAACTCATTCCCCTTTTCCAGAATCCGGTGAATCGTTGCCATGTCGGACACCGATATCTAGCGATGGCGTTGCCGTCGATAGCGGCTAGAATGCCAAAAGTTCCTTTTTTCGATGAAATCAAAGAGAAAGGGGTAAGTTTCTCTTTTCATACACCTTTGAAATACATATATATATGTATACACAGTATGAAAAAAGAAATATTTGTATGTATAAACGGTTTCAAAAAAAAAAGAGAAAACAAAGAAAATAAAAATGAAGAGGACCATTGCACGTTTCTCACTTTTTCTTTGCTTGGTTGCTATATTTTTTGTTTGTATGGTTTGAATCTGTTCTTTTTTGTTTATTAAAAATTTGTGTATTTCTTCCTTTTTTTGAAAACGTTACAATCCATGGCCTGCCAATATTACATTGTTTATTGTTTATCTTTGCTACTGTTTCTCTGTTGCTGCTTTGCGTGTCTGTTTTTACTTGTAGGTAACGACGGCAGAAAGGTGTCAGACAGCACGTGGAGGGTACGGCGTGAAGAGGTGGTGCTGCTAGTGGTGGGGCTAGGGTTTCTATTTTGCTGAAAACAAAATTATCAGGCCGAAGTAAAAGAAACAAAAATAAACAAAAAGGATCTAATTAAAATATCTGGAAAAGTCGGCAGGACATGCTGCATAAATAACCAAAAAGTTAAAAACGCGCTGATCCCATGGCAGGTTGGGTCGCGCGCTCGGGTCAATGGGCTAAACGACACAGTTTTGTCGTCTGGAGCACTGGCCTAAAACGACGCCGTGTCGTAAGCCTATTTAAGTCAATTTTTCTTAAAATAGCTATATTTCTGCACTTTGCCTAAAAAAACCAAAAATTTCTCTCCAAAACTCTTTCCCCTTTTCCAGAATTCGGTGAACTACTGTCGCATCGACCATCGATATCTGGTGACGGTGCTATCGTCGGTGGCGACTGGAAGGCTAAGAGTCTATTTTATTTGGTGAAATCAAAGAGAATAGGGTAAGTTTCTCTTTCCATACACCTTTGAAATATATATATGTATACACAGTATTAAAAAAGAAATATTTGTATGTATAAACGGTATAAAAAAAAGAAAAAAAAAGAAACTAAAAATGAAGAGGACCATTGCACGTTTCTCACTTTTTCTTTGCTTGGTTGCTATATTTTTTCTTTGTATGCTTTGAATGTAATTTTTTTTGTTTATTCAAAATTTTTGTAGTTCTCCCTTTTTTAGAAAATGTTACATTCCATGGCTGCCAATATTACATTTTTTTTATTATTTCTCTTTGATAATGTTTCCATGTTGTTGCTTTGTGTGTCTATTCATCCTTACAGGTAACGACGGCAGAAAGGTGTCAGGCAGCACGTGGAGGGTACGGTGCGAAGAGGTGGTGCGACTAGTGGTGGGGCTAGGGATTCTATGTTGCTGAAAACAAAATTATCAGGCCGAGATAAAAAGAAACAAAAATAAACAGAAAGGATCTAATTAAAATATGTGGAAAAATCGGAAGGACATGCTGCATAAATGACCCAAAAGTTGAAAACGTGTAAGCCCCTGGTAGGTTGGGTCGCGAGCGCGGGTCAAGGGTCTAAACGACGCCATTTTGTTGTCTGGAGCACTGGCCCAAAACGACGTTGTTTCATAGGGCCTATTTAAGTTAAAAAAAAATTTAAAATAGCCTCATTTTTGCACTTTTCCAAAAAACACCAAAATTTTCTCTCCAAAACTCTTTCCCTTTTTCCAGAATCCGGCGAATCGATGTCGCGTTGGACACCGGTATCTGGCGATGGCACTGCCGTCATTAGCGTCTGGAAGGCCAAAAGTCCCTTTTTCGGTGAAATCAAAGAGAAAAGGGTAAGTTTCTCTTTTCATACACCTTTGAAATACATATATATATGTATACACAGTATGAAAAAAGAAATATTTGTATGTATAAATGGTTTCAAAAAAAAAAAGAGAAAACAAAGAAAATAAAAATGAAGAGGACCTTTGCACGTTTCTCACTTTTTCTTTGCTTGGTTGATATATTTTTTGTTTGTATGCTTTGAATCTGTTCTTTTTTGTTTATTCAAAATTTGTGTATTTCTCCCTTTTTTTTGAAAATGTTGCAATCCATGGCCAGCCAATATTACATTGTTTATTATTTCCCTTTGCTACTGTTTCTCTGTTGCTGCTTTGCATGTCTGTTCTTCCTTAAAGGTAATGACGGTAGAAAGGTGTCAGACGGCACGTGGAGGGTACGGCGCGAAGAGGTGGTTCGGGTGGGGCTAGGGTTTTTATTTTGCTGAAAACAAAATTATCAGGCCGAAATAAAAGAAACAAAAATAAAAAAAGGATCTAATTAAAATATCTGGAAAAGGCGGAAGGACATGCTCCATAAATAACCCAAAAGTTAAAAATGCGCTGATCCCATGGCAGGTTGGGTCGCACGCTCGGGTCAATGGGCTAAACGACACGGTTTTGTCGTCTGGAGCATTGGTATAAAACGACAGCGTGTCTACGCCTATTTAAGTTAATTTTTCTTAAAATAGCTATATTTCCGCACTTCTCCAAAAAAAACCAAAATTTTATCTCCAAAACTCTTTCCCCTTTTCCAGAATTTGGCAAACCGTTGTCGCATCGGCTAGTGATATCTTGCGACGGTGCTACCGTCGGTGGCGACCGGAAGGCCAAGAGTCTCTTTTTTCATTGAAATCAAAGAGAATGGGGTAAATTTCTCTTTTCATACAACTTTGAAATACATATATATGTATATACAGTATTAAAAAAGAAATATATGTATCTATAAATGGTTTCAAAAAAAGAGAAAAAAACAAAGAAAATAAAAATGCACGTTTCTCACTTTTTCTTTGCTTGGTTGCTATATTTTTCATTTGTATGCTTTGAATTTGTTTTTTTTTGTTTATTCAAAATTTGTGTATTTCTCTCTTTTTTTGAAAACGTTACAATCCGCAGCCTGCCAATATTACATTGTTTATTGTTTCTCTTTGCTAATGTTTCTCTGTTGCTACTTTGCATGTCTGTTCTTCCTTGCAGGTAACGATGGCAGAAAGGTGTCAGACGGCACGTTGAGGGTACGGCGCGAAGAGGTGGTGCGGCTAGTGGTGAGGCTAGGGTTTCTATTTTGCTGAAAACAAAATTATCAGGCCGAAATAAAATAAACAAAAAGGATCTAATAAAAATAAGTGGAAAAATCGGAAGGACATGCTGCATTTATAACCCAAAAGTTGAAAACGCGCGGATCCGCTGGCAAGCTGGATCGCACACACGGGTCAAGAGGCTAAACAACGCCATTTTGTCCTCTGGAGCACTGGCCCAAAACGACACCATTTCGTAGGGCCTATTTAAGTTAATTTTTTTTAAAAAATAGCCTAATTTCTGCACTTCTCCAAAAAAACCAAAATTTTCCATCCAAAACTCTTTCCCATTTTCCAAAATTCGGCGAACCGCTGCCACGTCGACCACCGATATCCAGCGACGGTGCTGCCATCGACAGTGACTCGAAGCCCAAAATTCCCTTTTTTTGGGTGAAATCAAAGAGAAAAGGGTAAGTTTCTCTTTTCATACACCTTTGAAATACATATATATGTATACACAGTATTAAAAAAGAAATATTTGTTTGTATAAACGGTTTCAAAAAAAAAAGAAAAAACAAAGAAAATAGAAAATAAAAATTAAGAGGACCTTTACACCTTTCTCACTTTTTCTTTGCTTGGTTGCAATATTTTTCGTTTGTTTGCTTTGAATCTGTTCTTTTTTATTTATTCAAAATTTGTGTATTTCTCCCATTTTTTGAAAATGTTACAATCTATGGCCTGCCAATATTACATTGTTTATTATTTCCTTTTCTATTGTTTCTCTCTTACTGCTTTGCGTATCTGTTCTTCCTTGTAGGTAACGATGGCAGAAAGGTGTCAGACAGCACGTGGAGGGTACAGCGCGAAGAGGTGGTGCGGCTAGTGGTGGGGTTAGGCTTTCTATTTTGCTGAAAAAAATTATCAGGCCGAAATAAAAGAAACAAAAATAAACAAAGAGGATCTAATTAAACTATGTGAAAAATCGGAAGGACATGCTGCTTAAATAACCCAAAAGTTGAAAACGCGTGGATCCCCTGGCAGGTTGGGTCGCACGCGCAGGTCAAGGGGCTAAACGATGTCGTTTTTTCATATGGAGCACTAGCCAAAAACGACGTTATTTCGTAGGGCCTATTTAAGTCAATTTTTTTAAAAAAAATAGCCTCATTTCTACACTTCTCCAAAAAAAACAAAAATTTTCTCTCCAAAACTCTTTCCCTTTTTCCAGAATCCGGCGAATCGCTGCCGCATCGATCAGAAATATTCGGCGATGACGTTGTTGTCGACAGTGATTGAAAGGCCAAAAGTCATTTTTTTCAGTGAAATCAAAGAGAAGGGGGTAAGTTTCTCTTTTCATACACCTTTGAAATACATATATATGCACACACAATATTAAAAAAGAAATATTTGTATGTATAAACGGTTTAAAAAAAATAAAAATAAAAATGAAGAGGACATTTGCACATTTCTTAATTTTTCTTTGTTTGGTTGCTATATTTTTCGTTTCTGTGCTTTGAATCTGTCCTTTTTTGTTTATTCAAAATTTGTGTTTTTCTCCCTTTTTTTGAAAACGTAACAATCCCTGGCCTGCCAATATTACATTGTTTATTATTTCTCTTTGCTACTGTTTCTCTGTTTTTGCTTTGCGTGTCTGTTCTTCCTTGCAGGCAACGATGGCAGAAAGATGTTAGACGGCACGTGAAGGGTATCGCGCGAAGAGGTGGTGCAGCTAGTTATTGGTCTAGGGTTTCTATCTTGCTGAAAAAAAAAACTATCAGGCCGAAATAAAATAAACAAAAATTATCTAATTAAAATATGTAGAAAAATTGGGAGGACATGCTGCATAAATAACCCAAAAGTTGAAAACGCGCAGATCCCCTAGCAGGTTGGGTCGCGCGAACATGTAAAAGGGCTAAACGACGTCGTTTTGACGTCTAGAGCACTGGCCCAAAACGACGCCGTTTCATAAGGCCTATTTAAGTCAATTTTTTTAAAAAAATAGCTTCATTTCTGCACTTCTCCAAAAAAAAACAAAATTTTCTCTCCAAAACTCTTTCCACTTTTTCAGAATCCGGGGAACTGCTGCCGCGTTGGCCACCGGTTTCCGGCGACGGCGCTGTCGTCGAGGGTGACTAGAAGGCCAAAAGTCTCTTTTTTTGGTGAAATCAAAGAGAAAGGGGTAAGTTTCTCTTTTCATATTCCTTTGAAGTACATATATATGTATACACAGTATTAAAAAAGAAATATTTGTATGTATAAACGGTTTCAATAAAAAACAAAGAAAATAAAATGAAGAGGACCATTGCACGTTTCTCGCTTTTCTTTGCTTGGTTGCTATTTTTCGTTTGTATACTTTGAATCTATTCTTTTTTGTTTATTCAAAATTTGTGTAATTCTCACTTTTTTTGAAAACGTTACAATCCATGGCCTGCCAATATTACATTGTTTATTATTTCTCTTTGCTATTGTTTCTCTGTTGCTGCTTTGTGTGTCTGTTCCTCCTTGCAGGTAACGACGGCAGAAGGGTGTTAGACGGCACGTGGAGGATACGACGCGAAGATGTGGTGCGGCTAATGGTGGGGCTTGGGTTTCTATGTTGCTGAAAACAAAATTGTCAGGCCGAAATAAAAGAAACAAAAATGATCTAATTAAAATATGTGGAAAAATCAGAAGGACATGCTGCAGAAATAACGAAAAAGTTGAAAACGCGCGGATCCCCTAGCAAGTTAGGTCGCGCGCGGGTAAAGGGCCTAAACGACGCCGTTTTGTTGTCTGGAGCACTGGCCCAAAACGACGCCATTTCGTAGAGCCTATTTAAGTCAAAAAAATTTAAAATAACCTCA
This sequence comes from Gossypium hirsutum, assembly GCF_007990345.1. Taxonomy (NCBI): domain Eukaryota; kingdom Viridiplantae; phylum Streptophyta; class Magnoliopsida; order Malvales; family Malvaceae; genus Gossypium; species Gossypium hirsutum. The sequence continues at coordinate 63,664,986 of NC_053449.1, read as the reverse complement.
TTTCTGTACTTCTCCAAAAAAACCAAATTTTTTTCAGAATCTAGCAAACTGCTGCAGCGTCGGCCACTGGTATCCGGCGACGACGCTGTCGTCGACGGTGACCAGAAGGTCAAAAGTCCCTTTTTTTTGGTGAAATCAAAGAGGAAGCGGTAAGTTTCTCTTTTTATACACCTTTGAAATACATATATACGTATACACAATATTAAAAAAGAAAATAAAATGAAGAGGACCTTTGCACGTTTCTCACTTTTTCTTTGCTTGTTTGCTATATTTTTTGTTTGTATACTTTGAATATGTTCTTTTTTTTATTAAAAATTTGTGTATTTCTCCCTTTTTTAAAAACGTTACAATCCATGGCCTACCAATATTACATTGTTTATTCAAAATTTGTGTATTTCTCCCTTTTTTTTGAAAACGTTGCAATCCATGGCCTGCCAATATTACATTGTTTATTATTTCTCTTTGCTACTGTTTTTCTGTTGCTGCTTTGCGTGTCTGTTCTTCCTTGCAGGTAATGATGGTAGAAAGGTGTCAGACGGCACGTGGATGGTACGGCGCGAAGAGGTGGTGCGGCTAGTGGTGGGGCTCAGGTTTTTATTTTGCTGAAAACAAAATTATCAGGCCAAGATAAAAGAAACAAAAATAATCAAAAAAAGTATCTAATTAAAATATGTGGAAAAATTGGAAGGACATGCTGCATAAATAACCCAAAAGATGAAAACGCGCGGATCCCCTGACAAGTTGGGTCGTGCACACGGGTCAAGGGGCTAAACGATGCCTTTTTTGGTCTGGAGCACTGGCTCAAAACGACGTCGTTTCGTAGGGCCTATTTAAGTCAAATTGTTTTTTTTTAAATAGCCTCATTTATGCATTTCTCCAATAAAGAAACCAAAATTTTCTCTCCAAAACTTTTACTGCTTTTCCAGAATCTGGCGAACCGCTGCTTCGTCGGCCACCGATATCTGGTAATGGCACTGTTGTCGACGGCAACCAAAAGGCCAAATGTCCCTTTTTTCGGTGAAATCAAAGAGGAAGGGGTAAGTTTCTCTTTTCATACACCTTTGAAATACATATATATGTATAGACAGTATTAAAAAAGAAATATTTGTATGTATAAATGGTTTCAAAAAATAAGAAAAAACAAAGAACATAAAAATGAAGAAGACCTTTGCATGTTTCTCACTTTTTCTTTGCTTGGTTTCTATATTTTTCGTTTGTATGCTTTGAATCTGTTGCTTTTTTGTTTATTCAAAACTATTTCTCCCTGTTCTTGAAAACGTTACAATCCATGGCTTGCTAATATTACATTGTTTATTATTTCTCTTTGCTACTATTTCTCTACTATTGCTTTGCGTGTCTGTTCTTCCTTGCAGGTAACGATGGTAGAAAGGTGTTAGACGGCACGTGGAGGGTATGGCGCGAAGAGGTGGTGGGGCTAGTGGTGGGGCTAAGGTTTCTATTTTGCTAAAAGCAAAATTATCAGGCCGAAATAAAAGAAACAAAAAGGATCTAATTAAAATATGTGGAAAAATCGAAAGGACATGCTGCATAAATAACCCAAAAATTGAAAACACGAGGATCCCCTGGTAGGTTGGGTCGTGTGCATGGGTCAAGGGACAAAACGACGCCGTTTTGTCGTCTGGAGCACTGGCCCAAAACGACGTCGTTTCGTAGGGCCTATTTAAGTTAATTTTTTTAAATAAAAATGCCTCATTTCTACACTTCTCCAAAAAAAACCAAAATTTTCTCTCGAAAACTCTTTCCCCTTTTCCAGAATCCGACAAACTGCTGCCACGTCGGCCACAGGTATCCGGCGACAGCGCTACTGTCGACGGCGACCGGAAGGCCAAAAGTCTCTTTTTTCGGAGAAATCAAAGAAAAAGGGGTAAGTTTCTCTTTTCATACACCTTTGAAATACATATATAAGTATACACAGTATTAAAAAAGAAATATTTGTATGTATAAACAGTTTCAAAAAAAAAAAACAAAGAAAATAAAAATGAAGAGGACCTTTGCACGTTTCTCACTTTTTTTTGCTTGGTTGTTATATTTTTTGTTTGTATGCTTTGAATCTGTTCTTTTTTGTTTATTCAAAATTTGTGTATTTCCCCCTTTTTTTGAAAACGTTACAATCCATGGCCTGCCAATATTACATTGTTTATTATTTCTCTTTGCTACTGTTTCTCTGTTGCTACTTTGCATGTCTGTTCTTCCTTGCAGGTAACGATGGCAGAAAGGTATCAGACGGCACGTGGAGGGTACAGCGCGAAGAGGTGGTGGGGCTAGGGTTTCTATTAATTAGGTCATTTCCTCACAAAATTAAAAGAAATAAAAAAGTTAATTTATATGGTTTATATATTAAATTGTTCCATAAAGTTTAATAGCTTATTCAAATAAGTCCTTATATTTTTATATTCACCTATATAAATTCCTATTCTTTGTAAAAAATTTAGTTTTAATTAGTTTGCTATTTTTCATGACATGAACAATAAATTGACAAAATTACATATAAATAATTTGTTTAATTACACAAATACATAAGGAAAAAATATTTATTATTTTATCACAAATTTATTAGTTGTAAGAATTTCAATATGAATGTCTACTGTCAAATGTATCATAATTTTCGTATAAAATTGTCTGTCGAAACCACCTTTTTGAACACAAAAATTTTAGTTGTCGACAAAAAAATTGGAGTCGCCACCGATCCTTTATTAAGGTGTGATCAGCTCACCTTAAAAGTTATTTTGGTCTACGAATTTTGAGAAAACGAGTTCGGGAGTCAGTTACGCACGAGGAAGGGTTAGCACCCTCGTAAAGGCCAAAATCGGTACCAAATTGATTATTTAATGTCATAGTGTCGAGGGCTAAATTTTTTTTAAAAAACAGCTCAAATGATGAAAACTGAAAAGGATGATCAATTGTTCAAGCCATGTAAAGAAATCGAGTCCCAATACGTTAAGGTACGATTTCTCAAAATCTCCGAACCTTGAATATCACTTTTTATTTTACGAGGAAATCTTCATTTTGAGAAAGCAATATGTCACGCCCAATACATTAGAACACAACAAATTAAGTTCCCGAAAATGATTTTTTTATACTTGTATTTTAAATAAAGAATATTCTCGGTTATTTGAAATCAACAGAGAAAATCAGAACCCAATACATTAGGGCTCAATTTTCCAAAATTCCAAATACTGAATATTGCCTTTAGTTTTAGAAATTCTTATTTCGAGATGCCAAAATGTCATGATCAGTAAATTAGGACCCGACATTTTTGGATTCTCGAGAATAAGCTTTATCTGAAAATTTTGTGAATTTATTACAAAATAAATATCTGGTTTTCTAAATTCATCGAAAAATAATCACAATCCAGTAAGTTAGGACACGATCTTTCTCGAGAATCATGAATGTTAAATATTTAAAAAATTAAAAAAATATGATGATTTTAATACTTTGACGCAACCAAAATATATATTTTCTAAAAGGTATGTTAAAAAGTTAATGTATAACGTGAAACAAATACTTCAAGTTAGATTATACATGTATATGTACAGTATGTATATAAAACAATGGAATATATAGATATATATGATATATAGATAAATTTTAAAAATATGCATATGCATATGCATATATTAAAAAATATACATAAACATATATATATAAAATGAATGAATATATATTTATAATATTTAAAACAAATATATACATATATAATATAGCAGATGCACGTATACTGGTATCGTAAAAGTATAACATATAAATGATAAATATATATGGTACATGTATTATAAAATGTAAATATATATATATGTATATAAAAGTTAGGGAATAAAAACAAAAACATATATACAGGTATTTATAAAAGTTTAGAAATATACATATACTATAAAAAATGCGTATAAATATTATATAAAAATGTGGGAAATATATTTACAATAATTTTAAATAGTGCATGTATATATATTATAAAAATATATGTTTGTATGTACATAATAATAATAATAATAATATTAATAATAATAAGGAGAAAATAAATTTAAAAAAAACAACAAATTGCAAAAAAGAGAGAGACCAAATTGTAAAAAAAAACTAAAATAACAAGAAAGAAATTAAATTTAAGCAAAATAATGGGCCAAATTGCGATACGCGAATTACATGGAGGGCCAAATCGGAAATAATCTGCCTCCCCAAAACGGTGTGCAGCGATGTGGACTGAAATGAACAAATGCAGAAACATTCGGGCCAAATTAAAAAGAAACAAAAACTGATTTAAAAAATAATTTTAAAAATTGAAGGACCAAATGCGCAAATGGACCATTGAAAGGAATATGCGCGGATCCTGGAACCGGGCCGGGTCGACGCGCGGATCCTGGAACCAGGCCGGGTCGACGCGATGATCCTGGAACCGGGCCGGGTCGACGCGCGGATCCCCCCTCAAACGACGCCGTTTTGCTCTTATTATAAAATTAAAAATTTCCTTAAAAAAATCACTTTCTGCTTTCTTTTTTAAAAAACAAATTAACCCTAACTAGGGTTTTCTTTTTTTTCTCTGCCGCCGCTCTCAGCCCCAACCGAACCACGGCGCTTCGTCGTGCTCCGATTTGGGCGAGGAGAAGGCAGTTTCAACGGCGAATCTTGGGAGGTAATCTATTTCCCTCTCCTTACTGCCGTTTATGTATATAAAAAGAAAGCAAATAATACAAAAAAATAGAAAATAGGCAATAATAGACGTGATTCACCTTTGAATTTCAGTTTTTTTCTCTCTATTTTCAATATCTGTCCCTCTGCCCCTTTTTTTTTCTCTTTACAATCGGTTTATACATAACCGAAAAAAAAGAAAAAAAATCAAAAATACAAAAATACAAAATCAAAACAAAATATTTTTTGTTGCCGCCTTTACTGCCATTTTCCAGTTTTTTCTCGCAGGTATGGACGCTATTGAGTGCGCGCGACACACGCGGAGCGACAAGCGCGACGTGCGGGAGCGATGGGCGCGATGTGCGATGCTTGCGGAGGGGTGGTGCGCAAGGTGATGCGGCGCTGGGGCCAAAGCCGCTAGGGTTTCTGAAAAAAATTTTTGTTTGGGTTAATGTTTGGCCATTTTAGGTTTAGTTGAGCCTAGGTTTAGTTTATTGGGTTTGGACCCGAGCATATTTGGGCTTGTACATTGTCAATTTAAATTTCGTATAATCAAACAATTATTTACAAGAATTTATTCAAATAATCTATTATATTTTAGGGGTTAATATGCAATTTTATATATATTTTTATTTTTTATAATATTTTACATTAAATTTTATTTTGATTTAATTCCTATAAATTATTAACACAATTATTAATATTATATCATTTCATGTATATATTTTATACATAAATAATTATATTTATCTATTTATTACTTTTTTTCTAATATGATATCTGCATTATTTTTCCAATTTAATACACTTATGCACAAATATTATATATATTATATATTTCGCTACACTAAAAATCAATCTTAAAACTTAAATTAAACACTAAAAAAATTATATATAACTTTGTTTGGTGTAGGACCAAAAAACAGAGTTGGAGAATCAAAAGGCAAACATTAAAGAATCTTTTGAATAACATTCACTTTAAACCACTTCCAGAATCATTGTTATTAGATTTGCACAGCCCCCTACGCCATGGATTGTTCGTGTTTGATGTTGATGACCGAAAAGAACTTGACTGCTGCGAGCTCCTTCACCATGTCTGCCCTCTTCCATGTACAAACATACTGTTATGGCTAGGTTCAGATATTTTCATGTCTGCAATGGCTTTAGCCGTGTTTGAGCATGAACCAGCACCACCCACTTTGCATGTGTCAAACCTTGGGTTCCATGGAAACCTTGTATTTGATGTCTGGTTCGATGGGTGAAGATCATTTCTGGTTTTTTGGACTAACTCGAACCTGTTATAGGGCGGTCTGGTTCCAAGGTATTCATGCCATAGCTGAGTTTTTTGAATATCAGCTTCAGTTATGGCCTATATACGATATAAATGTTACACTGATTATTAACAAGTAAATAATTTTTGAAGAAGATTTAGGATGTTTATATTACCTTTTTGGGAAATTCAACACCCTCTAGAGGGCGTGGGATATGTGGTTTTCCGATAGGGATCTTGAACGACAACAACCTGTGATTTAAGAAAAAAAAACGATATGAAATCCAGCCTTTCCATGATTTCTACATGCATAGGTTCAAACCGGCTTACATGATAAGTGATGATGATACATGTCCTCTAACAGCACCCCTGCATTATGTACAATGGACGGTCAGATTAATATAGCTAAAACATGAAATGAAACAATATGACGGACCAACCTGATCAGTTCGGCTTCTGTATGCAACTTTTGATTATCAGGCAAAAGTCTCAAAATCTTTGATCCTAAATGTCTTGGTACAGAGAGTTTGTCAGTTTTCTCTGCATTCCTTTCTGTTTCTTCTGGCTCAAGATATTGTAAAATGCCGTCTCATTTGATACATATAATATATACAAGTGCATGAACCAGTTCTATAGATGAAATGAAGTCTCACCATCAATTCCTTCTCAAGTCTTAGTGTCTCTGATAGAAGCCGTTCCTCATCGATAAAGGGAAGCTTGCATATGCCCTTAACAAGAAGAGTTCATGCAAAAATTTCATGCATTAATAACTGATTCTATAATAATGGGAACTTTACTAGCAAGAACATATGTTTTGAGCAACCAACCTGCCATGCGTGGCGCTTTCCATCCATGTCGATTTCGAAATCTAAGAAAAATTTAGGAAAAGAAAAGAGAAAACATGTTGTGAATCTGTAATAGGAACACTTATACCAGCATCATATGATCCATAACCCAGAAAACAGGACTAACCTGTAGGATAGAAGTCAATGATTTGGGAATCGACATCGGTGAAAAGTTTTGCATACAGTTTCAGAAGTGCATGAGCACTGCATAAAACCAATAACATATTACGAAAACCGAAATATCGGAAGTTAATATCCAAATCAGAAGAGGTAATAGGGTATACCTTCTGGCAGTGGCAATACACTCATTAGTTGATCAAAGGGCTTAAAAGGCTGACCCTTCTGGAACTTTACACTCACTTGAGAAAGTCCATGTCTGACGGAAATGGAGCATAGTAATAGGTGTAGAAGCCCAAATTTGCCAGCCCAATTTTTAGCCCAATACCCTAACCAACCCTAGCCCACAAAGAACAAAACTTTTCAGCAAAAAAACCTAGCCACCGCCGCTCAGCTCGCCAATCACGGCCTCCTGACACCTGCAAACAGAGAGCCACACGCAACCAACAAAGCAGAAAACAACAGACGAACAATCCAAAATGAAAAACGACAAAAACAATAGATCTAAGAGTTTGAAATCGGCTATAAAGGCCAAAGCTTGTCATTGATACTTCTTCTTCGATTTTCTTTGTAAAAAACGCACATCAGTCAATCGAAAAAAAACCAAATTACAAAGGTTGATTTGAAACTGTTTTCTTTGTTCTTCCTTTTGATATTTTTTACTCGTTTTTTCCTTTTTCTTTTCAAATCTATTTTTTTTTAAAAAACAATTAGCAAAGAAGATAAAAAGGGAAAAGAACTCACCTGAATCGGCCCCTGAATCTGGCGCCGTCGTCGGCCCTTCGCCGTTGCCGGACGCGGGTTTAGAAAGGGGCAGAGGCTTTACATCTTCTCCTCGTTTCCCCGTTTCAGGGCCTTGATCTCTGAACGCGCTTCAACGCGCTGATGGGAGGCACCCTCGCGTGACTTCGGCCGTCGCGATGGGGAGCGGTGGTCCGACGACTGGGTTCCCCAGCTAGGCTGAAAACCTAGCAGAGGAAGGGGGAAACCCCTTCTAAATTTTCTATTCTCTGTAAAAAAAATTGGAACACCTAAACTAAGTGATTTTTTTTTTAAGCTGTTATAGTTATTGCAAAACGGCGCGGAGGGAGATTTGCACATTCATGCCCTAAAGGGGTAATTTATGAAATTGGTCCCTACTCTTTGACGCCGTAATGCAATCTGGTCTTTTGATTTTTTTAAAATTCGGTCGCATAATTCTTCATGCGTTTCATTTTAGTCCATACTGGGACTCAATGCATGAGGGTTGGGGATATTTTCCCAATCGGTCCCTCTATTTTCAAGCGCGTTTTATTTAGGTCCTCGGCAACTTTGTTTTATTTATTTGCAATTTAAACCATGACTTTTAGCTTGATTTCAATCCGGTCCTAAGCCTGTTTAATTAATTAATTTGTTTTTGTTTTTTTTAAAAGAAGAAAAAAACAGTTTATTTTTTTTGATTATTTATTTATTTTCATTTTTTTAATCAAACTTATACCATTATTTATTTTATTTATTATCCATTTTATACATTGGTTTGTATGTTGCATTCTTGCCTTTATTATTCCTATCACATTTCATTTGTAACACTCCAAACTAGTATCCGACGCCGGAATAGGGTACGAGGTATTACTAGAACACATACACTTGTATACATATTTAAACTGAGCTACAAGATTTTATCCAAATTTAAACTTTTTAAATTACTAACGTGCTTTTATAATTCTTTATAACATATCATTGAAATATTATATTCATAATAAATAGAGCCTACGAGACTCGATACTTACTCATGTAATTCAATGCTTCATTTTCATTTCATTCAATTTGCAATTTCTCTGTTCACAATTCAAATCAATTTCTCAATCCATTATACTTCTCAGTACCACAATAGTTGTTTTAATTCAAATCATATCACTAGCAATGGAAGTTTCCATTTAATTCACATATAATCCAATATCATTTAGTTTAGTACTAATACGCATTTACCATGTAACTCAACGTTCGTCAATTATGATTGAGCATATGACCCATTCACACACAAATCATTCATATATATATATATATATATATTCCATTCCATACCATTCCATTCCATACTATTCCATGTCATACCATTCCATTCTATTCCATTTTATCAAGCATTCATATTTATAAGCAATTATACACAATTCATTCATATAATTTAATGTCCTCCTCCTCCTCTCCATTCCACATCCTTGATACATATAACACACTTAAATGGCATTATACATAATTTTACTTTTCACTTATATTTAAATTCAAAACTGTCTAGTCGAATTACAGTCATTAAATTATTTTTATCTGGAGCTACGAAGCTCCAAATTAAGTTCTGTAAATTTTCCCCAAAACTAGACTCACATATCTTACCATAAAATTTTCAGAATTTTTGGTTCAGCCAATTAGTACAGTTTATTCTTTAAATGTTCCCCTGTTTCACTGCTTGACATTTCTGACCTCTCTTCACTAAAAATAAATTATCTCATTGTACAGAATTTGGATGATAATTTCGTTTATTTCATTTGAAATAGACTCATCAAGGATTCTAAGCATATAAATTATAACTCATAATTATTCTTTTACAATTTTTAGTGATTTTCCAAAGTCAGAACTGGGGATTCCAAAATCATTTCGACCCTCTCTGACTAAAATTCAAATATCTCAAAATATACAACTCTTTTGCTTGCTCTGTTTATTTTATATGAAAGTAGACTCAATAAGCTTTAATTACATATCTCATTCAACCACTAACTCAATTTCTACAATTTTTGGTGATTTTTCAAACTAACATCAACGTCATTGTCCACATCTATTCTATTCCAACATCTCTTATTCACATAGCACTATAACCATTTATTTTATAACACAATGCAAGACTTCATCACTTCAGTCACTCTTTCGCAACTTATCACATTTCAATCACATACTCATATCTTGTTAAACATGTCGGTATAACAACAAATATTTGGGGGTTTTCACATAGTACCACCCATGTTACTATTATCATTCGATACACGTAGTAGCCTTCACATAGTACTACATACGTGATCAATTTTTATGGTTCACGTAGTAGCCTTCACATAGTACTACACACGTGATCAAGTTTTACGGTTCACGTAGTAGCCTTCACATAGAACTACATACGTGACTAAAGCTTTTCGGTACACATAGTAGCCTTCACTTAGTACTACACATGTGACCATCATTTATCAATTCACGTACTAGCCTTCACACAGTACTACACACATGACCAAAGCTTCTCGGTACATATTGTAGCCTTCACTTAGTACTACGCATGTGACCATTATTTATCTGTTCACGTAGTAGCCTTCACACAGTACTACACACGTGACCAAAGCTTCTCGGTACACATTGTAGCCTTCACTTAGTACTACGCATGTGACATTTCTTTCAAGTACACGTAGCAGCCTACACATAGTACTACACACGTGACCATCACTTTCACTTTCATATAGTGGCCTACACACAGTCTGTGCCACATGTGTAAGCATTTTTGTCACTTCATTCATATCCCTTTTTATTCCGAATACTCAATCGGAAAATTTCTCACTTTATCTCTTTTTTTTAATCAAGGTCAATTTCATGTCTTTCTTGACTTATAATAACACATTTAACTTATTTAACACTCACATTATTCAATCCAGTCCAAAAATCATATTTTAGCAAAATTACATTTTTGCCCCTAAAGTTTTACAAAATTACAATTTTACCCATAGGCTCGGAAATTAAACTTTATTCTTTTTTCTTATGTTTTATGACATGCTAAACATTTTTTCCTCCAATGACTACACCAAATTCTTGCTCTATAGTGCACTTATGAACATTTAGTATTATTATCGATTATGTCAACTTACTCGGTTTCACTGAAAATCGCTTATCGAAAATCGTATAACACAATTCTAAGCTTCATATTCCATCATAAAACATCAAAATTCACACTTTTCATCTATTGGTAATTTTCCAAACATAAATTCTAGCTCAAATTAATGGTAAAAGTAGCTTAAGCTAGTTACCAAGATTCTAAAAATATAAAGAACAAGAAAAACGGGGCTAGAACGAACTTACCATGAAGCTTGGAAGGTGAGCAAACCCTATCCATGGAGTTCATATCACATTCGTCCAGCCCCCATGGAGAAGATGATGAAAATTTGGCTTATTTTGTCTTTTTAATATGTTTTAATTACCAAATTACCAAAATACCCTTAATTTAAAAATATCTTATTTCACATATTTCATATCCATTTTTGTCCATAAGATAACCAATGGTCTAATTACCATTTAAGGACCTCCAATTTAAAATCTCATAACAATTAGACACTCCTAACATATAGAACTCAAATTTTTCACTTTTTATAATTTAATCCTTTTGACTTAATTCAGTGCCCAAACGTCAAAATTTTTAAAACGAAATTTTCACAAAATTATTCCATAAAATTGTAGACCATAAAAATATAATAAAAATAAAAATTTTCCTCATGAAATTTGTGATCCCGAAACTACTATTTCGGCTAGGCCCAAAATTAGGCTGTTACATCATTACTTATTTATTTGCCATTTTTTAATACTTTCAAGATTTAATTTCATTATTATGGTTATTGTGTTGTTATGATTGTTGTAATGTTGTTATTGGTATCATTATTTTTATTTGTATATGCTAATGATGGAATTTGGTAGCGTCAACAACACGTGTTTTTTTATGTATCTTATTTCATTGTTACTTCAAGTGTATATTGCAAAATCGGTATTACTTACGCATGATCCTTTCAAAGTTTTCAAACGATTTCTTTTCAAATGTAATCAAAATGCTCATTCTATTTTCGAATATTTCATTAATATTCTTTCAAATTCAAAAAAAAAATCAAAATAAGGTAATATTTCACATTTAGAAAATCGAAAAAACGTGCCCTAACGTGTTAAGTTTCGATTACTCCTTTGACCAAATAACCGAATATCCTTTTTAAACTTTCAAAACAAGGCAATATTTTACGTTTGAAAAATTGAGAAAACGTGCCCTAACGTGCTAGGTTTCGATTTCTCGTTTGACCAAATAAGTCAAATATCCTTTTAAAATTTCAAAGTAAGGTAATATTTTGCGTTTGGAAAATCGAGAGAACGTGCTGTAACGTGCTGGATTTCGATTTCCCGTACGACCAAATACTCAAATATCCTTTTTAAACTTTTACAGTAAGGCAATATTTTGCGTTTAAAAAATCAAGAAAACATGCCTTAACGTGCTGAGTTTCGATTTCTCGTTCGACCAAATAGCCAAATATCCTCTTAAATCTAAATCCATCTTATTCGAGTTTTTTTAGGATCGTATTTTTTAAACTCTTCAAAGTTTTCAATCTTTGACATTAAGACGTTAATTAATCAACTAGGTACCAATTTTTGAGCGTTACGAGGGTGCTAATCCTTCCTCGTATGTAACCGACTCCCGAACCTGTTTTTCTGAATTTCGTGGACCAAAATCGTTGTTTTAATAAAATTGAATCATTTATTAAAAGCAACCACTTTTCACAGTGATCCGATCACACCTCATCAAAAAGGATTGATGGCGACTCCCATATTCATTTTTATTTTCAAAATCCAAGTCAACCCCGTTTTAACAAAAAAAATGGTGTCAACAATAGGGATAGTACCTAACATTTTAATGAATCTCTCATCACGTAGCAATACTAATTGTAGAACGTATGTATGTAATGAATTCCACTAGAATGGAAAATTCAGATAGCTAACCGGTACAAAGATGGTACACTAAAGAAATAGTATAAAAGCAATCAGATAGCTAAGTCTCAGTGTACTCAGACCATGTATGTATGTATGACACCTATGTATGTAATGAATGCCACTAGAATGGAAAATTCAGATAGCTAACCAGGACTTGAATGGTACACCAGAGAAATAGTATAAAAGCACCCATAGTTAGAAGTTAGAAACTAAGATTACTCAGAGCATGTATGAATGCATGTATGACACCATATATGTATGTATGAAACTCTCTATGTATGTATGACACCATCTATGTACATATTGAATTCCACTAGAATGTAAAATTCAGATGGCACCAGAGATAGTATAAAAGCACACATAGTAGACCCTCAGAGTACTCAGAGCATGTATGTATGACACCATCTATATATGTATGCATGACACCGATTACATATGTATTGAATTCCACAAGAATGGAAAATGAGATAGCTGACCAGGCCAACGATGGTACATCCGAGAAATAGTACAAAAGCACCCATAGTAGACCCTCAGTGTACTTTTGGACCTGCATAGATAAACCAGATTACAATAACAAAATAATGCATGATCTAAATACAAAAGTGTGGATTTCATGGTAAGAACACACTATTTCCTTTCTCATTATTTCAATATCCCGATCTGTTTCTATAGAGAATTTCAGCTTGTAGTATCTTTTTTTTTCCATCCAGCAACACCTAATCTTACCTGTAAACAAAGTACAAAATAAGCGAAATGGTAAGATGAAAAGAATAAAATGAAATTCCCAAAGAGATTAATGGTTCATACCTGATCTCTAATAGTACTATTCTTAAGAAAATCAGATTTGTTCCTTTCAAAATCTTTCGTGTTTCTCAAAATCTGCAAAAGCCGTTCACAGAGACCGAAATCAGTAGTGAAACGCAATGCAAGTGTATAGAAGAACAAAATGCAAGTAACAACTTACATCATTTATATCAGCCAAGGAATTCTTAGTCACGTCCATCGGAGGATCCAAGTTCAAGATCTCCATTTCATCAGCTTGCTGCTATAAACAACATTCAACATTAGCTTAACGGTTGCAGTGCATACTAATGTATATGACCGATACACATACCCTATCTGAATTCTGGCATAGTCTTCTAAGACAACGCTTGTGCAATTCAAGTCATTTCTTGAAAATCTTTTCTTCGAATGATCCAACTAAAAGGATAAATTTCTCCACCCTTTTTAATTTTATATACCCTCCTTTCTTATCATTAATCTGTAATAGAACATGCCAAAAATTTGTTTAAAAAAATGGATTTGTATTACAAGAAACAATTAAGTGAAATTATATAAATTATGTATATTAATACCCTTTGCATGTCAACTAAATATCCACCAATGTTCTTGAAATTTTGCTTATAAACTGTCAATAGTAAATCCATGGCTCCCTGTACATATAAGAAGAGTAATACCATGTTAATATGGTTCAATGTAGAAATGGAGGAGATTTCGGGTTGAATGTATGTACCTCATGAATATCCAAAGAGGGCATACGAGGAAGGAAGTCGTTCCCAACAAAAAAGCACATGAAAATGAAATCATCGATTATTCTCTCAAGGTCGAAAGTTATGTTCTGAGGAACATCTGCAATTTTCATGTCGAGTTCTATGTATTCCCTTAAGATCCAGACATGGAGGACCTGCAAATCATAATAGAAATGATATCAAATCATGTTAGTCATTAAAGATTCAGCTAAGATATTGTCATGTAATATGTAACAACAACGAAGAAATGGAATGGTTACCTCATAGGGCCTTTTTGCTACCAGTGCATGTTTAAGAGATTCCGATGAATACGGCTCGGCTTCTCTATTGCTTGTTTTTGAACAAGATCGGAAAGCTGGCTTTTGTTCTTGAAAGAGCACATCCTAGTAAAACAGGATTCAATTCAAAGGTTTACTTGCACTGCAAGAAATTCAGGGGTTCATTTTGGAAAAGGTAAAAAACTCAAAACCTCTCTCAAAATCGAAAAATGAACTTCATGTGTTGCTAAAGCAAGCATTATTATATCTGCATCCTGCAAAAAGAACAACATGAATGACGAAATTGTGTCATGACCCCAAAAAATGAACATGAATTAAGTTCACAAGGCATAGTGTACCAGCCCGTATAAGCAATGGTGAGTATTGCAGTCATATCCAGGGAGACATCTTTGGTACCGGATGAATGACATAATCTTGTGTTCACCTTCACCAGGTACATTTGCATCAGAAACTATAAACTGATTGAATACAACAGAGAATTCAGTTCATGCATACATACTAGTAGACATTAAATTCAAACTTGAATTCCCTTCCAGCCCGAATTACAAATTCAGTTCATACATACGCTGTGACAGCCCAAAACTGACCCTAGTCGGGAAGTGGTTTCGGGACCACTAAACCGAGTCACCGAACTGTTTGAATGTGATATTTATTGTCTAGAAAATGTAATTATGAATGTGTGAAAATTTCAAGCTTCGATTTAGTCGATTGCATGTGAATTTAGTCAATAGGACTTATGTGAGAAAATTTTAAAATGTGATAGGTCAATGCGTAAGGACCTATTAGTGCATGTGGAAAAAAGGGGGGGACTTGCATGTCAAATTTCCCCCCTAATGAGTAGTGGCCGGCCATGACAAGTAATGATGGGCAAAACATGTCATGAAACATGTTTTGTTAATGGAAGAATAAAATAAGAAGCATGGGCAAAACATGTCATGAAACATGTTTTGTTAATGGAAGAATAAAATAAGGAGTATGGGTAATAAAGAAAGGAAAACAAAAGAAAAAAATGTGTGGTTGCCCCCCCATTGCCGTGAGCTAAAGAGAAGAAAGGAGAAAAAAATTTATGTTCATCCTTTTTCATCTTCATTTGGCCGAAAATTCTAAGGAAGGAGAAAGGAGTTCTTGCTTCATGTTTGATTTGGAAGAGGATTAGGAGGAGGTTTGGCCATACTTGTATCTAGATTAAGGTATGTTTGAGGTTGTGCCATGAGATTCATGCATGTTTTTAGTTGCTAGCTTGAGTTCTAATGAGCCCATGGTTCAAATCTTTGCTATGTCATGGGGATGATATTCGGCCTAGGTGGATTTTGTGTTAATGCCATTGCATGCTAAATATGAAGTTTGTTAATGATGCATGTGATGATGACTTGATGATTCTTGAACCTCCTTTTTAGCATTTTTGTGTGAGCACATATGTGCATTGGTTGCTAAATGAAGAAGAATCGGCTAGCAAGTTGTGTGCTAAGGCCAAATGTAACTTTGCATGTTAATGAGCAATGCATGTGTTAAATTGATGGAAAGGGAGAGGATGCTTTACTAGTGTGTATATGTGTGTATTAAGTGTTGAAATCGACCCCAAAAATAGACATGCATATTCGGCCAAGGGGGAAAAATTAGCTAATATGTTGTGTTGATGCATGATTTCACATGTATGTGACTTTAATGTCTAATGTATAAATATGGGCTAAGTGCTTCATGTTCATCTTTTTGATGCCTAAATGATGAAATCAATTTATTTGTTTAATTAAGCTCAAGAGCAAAGGGGAAATAAATCCAATAAAGGGAAGGAAAAAGTGGTCGAATAGTTAGCGGAATCGTTCGACAACACCCAAGGTAAGTTCTTGAGTAAGAGAGCTTAAATTACGATGTGATTAAATCATGTTTTAAGCAAATTAAAATCATGCTCCATGTGTGGCTATTGAGCCGAATGTGCAAGGATGGTATGTGCCTTGTGTTTGAGTTTTGCTAATGAAAAAGAAATGCGAATGTGCCATGAATTATTGTTAGATGCGCATGATTAATTGAATGCTGTCCGGGCTAAATCCCGAAGGCTTTGTGCTAAGTGACTATATCCGGACTAAGATCCGAAGGCATTCGTGCGAGTTATTAATTCCGGGTTAAGTCCCGAAGGCATTCGTGCGAGTTTTAAAATCCGGGTTAATTCCCGAAGGCATTGTATGAGTTACTATAACCGGGCTATGTCCCGAAGCCATTTGAACGATGAGCTATATCCGGTTAAATTCCGAAGGTACGTGATTTTGGTAATGAATGAGCTTGCTGTAAAATTCCAGCTAATACTCGAAAAACATCTCAATATTGGGATATGTTACGTGTGTGTTGAATTTAATCGAGCCCTTACAAATAAATATTCGTTCGGTTGATGAACGAGCTACCGGCCTTCGGCTAAGTTGGTCTTTTGTGTATGTACATAAGGGTTAACGTTGTGAAGTAAGTTTGATATCGGAAAATTGTGTATTATGAAATATTCCGTTTAGCTAAATGTGTGCTATTCTTTCGTTATGTTGGAATTCCTTGCTCAAACTTACTAAGCATAAATTGCTTACTTCGTTCCATTGCTCCTCTGTTTTATAGATTTTTGGTTCTCCAGCTATCGGACTCGGGATCTTGAAGTCAAAGTCGCCCACACTATCAAAGGCTCTTTTGGGTACTCTTTTGGTTGAACTTTGATATGGCATGTATAGGACGACCCATTGTTGTTTTTCGAGTACTTTATGTGATGTATAAGTTTTGGATAGCCATGTGAAAATGGCTTATATGTGTTTAAGTATCATGTTATAATCATTTGGTGTGGATATGCTTGACAAGGATTGGCCATGGGGATGGTTAATCACTTTCATAAATTGTGCTATGTATGCAAAAAGGGCTAGTTGAACCATGAAATAGGTAAAGCCTACCTTAAGGGTAGATGCGGACAGCATCAGTGACGTAGATTTGGAAAATCACCAAAAATAGCAGGAATGGAATTAAATAGTGAATAAATTATGTAAACAAACCTTGAAGTATCTACTTTCATAGGAAAGTAACGAAACAATCATATGGACAGTATGTTAACAGATATTCAGGTTCTCGTGAGACAGGGCCAGAACAGGTTCTGGATTCCTTGTTCCGACTTTGGAAATTGATTATAAATTAACCAGAGATAATTAGGAGTCATACCATATATGTATAGATTCCTATCTGAGTCTAGTTTCTATAGAAATAAACGGCATCAGTATTGGAGCCCTGTACAAGGAGATATCTAAGTCGTAATGCGCAAAGGTCAGGGTAGTCGATTCCTGTAACATGGGAGACTTTCACTAATAAACTGTACTAATTGGCCCGATCAAAAATTCTAGAAAAAAATATGCAGATGGGCATATGGGTCTAGTTTCAGGAAAAAATCACGAAACTGATTTTCGAGTTGTGAAACTCAAGATATGATTTTTAAAGCGACTAGTACACAGTTTGGACAGTGTCTGAAAATTTTTCAAAGTTTGTTAACACCTCGTGTTCGACTCCGGTGTCGGACTCGGGTTCGGGGTGTTACATACGCACATACACACATTCATGCATGAATGCAAGTAGGAGTAGGACATTAAATTAAAACCTGGATTCCCTTCCAGCTCGAATCACCATTCATTCGCGACTCGATATAACCTTCCAGCTTCTTAGACAACCGGTACATGAACTTTGTACCAGGTGTAATGACATTCGGATCATAAACTTCACAATCCTTTTTCGAAAGGACCAGTTTACCTTCCAACTCAAATTCTCTCCGTAATCGATCCTCTTCAGCTTCCTACGACGAACACAAACTTGTAAACCATAACTAGATTCTATGAAATCAAATCATTATAAAAACAAACATACTACAATCTCATCGTTCTTCGCCGTGCAAAACCGTCTTGATCTCTGTTGATTCATCTTAGCTCGTGGAACTACACCATCTACAAAATCCAACCAAGATCAACTTCTGATATACTATTTTTCGGTAAAAGTAGCATGGAGGCTCTATAAATTGCATTTTGTCCTCTCTATTAAAAAATTGAACAAATTAGTCCCTGAATGTTAGATAAAAAGCAAATCAGTCCTTACTACTAAAAATTTCATCCATGCGTTGCTACAAAATAGCGCTGACAAAATAACCCTAAAGTAATAACACTGATGTGTTGTATCTCGTGCTAACCTACAATGACCAGTTCCAATCAAATTTTTAATAAAAGAACCAATTTACTCTTTTATCTAAGGACTAATTTACCTCATTTTTAGTAAAACGAGTAAGGCCTCCACACTTTTACCACTATTTATCCAATTTTATTAAAAAAAAAAAAGCTTTACCAATTGCCATATATAACAGCTTCCTCGGTCTAACGATGTTAAAAAGGGTATCTATGTATTCAAAGATACTGGAGAATACATCTTCATATGTACTTGGTGGTATTACAGACTGCATTTAAACAAACACAAAGTAACACTTTTTCTTATATGTGCATGTATGTGAGATTTTGAGATATATACATGGATGAACATACCTGATCTTCAGGATGAAAACATGGATGAATGATACCATTCAAATCAAGATAAAGGTTATCAAACTCAATACCATTTGGATTTAAAGAGCTTGTATCGACACAATGACCATGTATATGTTCTTCAATGGCTTTTACCCTAATGTTAGGGTACTTATTCACTAACCAACGATAAAAAGATGGAACACCCATCGTTTCTTTTTGTTTTTTTTTTGGATGACAAGCTAAGGTGTTTGATAACAGGGAAGGGAAATGATAGTAGCTTGTTGCAGTTTTGCAGACGTTTAATAAAGAGAGTCACTGATAGCATGGACTTGATTTGGTGACTCTTCGATATGTAAGTTGATGATTACATGCAATTAATGTTTGATGCTTTTTTTTTCATCTTTCCCAAAACACAACTTTAAAGGATAATGACTTATTTCGTTTCTAATTTCATTTAAAAAAATTATTTGTTACTTTGCTGATGGTTTTTTTTTATTTTTTTAAATATTTTTAGATTTAATTGCTGACATGAAAATTTATGTTGTATGCCACGTTAAGTAAAAGTAACAAAAATTTAATATTTTGTTTAATTTCAGAGTGGTTTAACAAATAACTCAATTTCAAAGAATAAAAAATTAAAAAATTAAAAAAGTTAAAATTTAAATGTAAAATGGTGAAATTGTTTGAGAGATTCATGTATTATAAGGATCGTATTAAATTAACTTTCTATTATTAAATGAATCAATTTAATATTTGTACTATTAAAAAATTAAATAAATTAAAATTAAAATATTTTTAAAATTTTTATAGCTTTATATAGACTACAGTTTAAAAAATAGTTTTCAAATTTTATTTAATTCATTTAATAATACAAAATTAAATTGATATATTTAGTATAAAGAAATTAATTTGATTAAGTCGGAATTTCTCATATACTTTAACTGTTAATACATGTAATTTATGTTTGATGACTATTGACGGTTTTTTATACAAATAACCTAAAAAATTAATTAATTAAGAAAAAAAATTTGAATTAAAAATTATTTAAGAAAATGACATCCATATGCATTTTTCGAAATCTCCGTAAAAAAATACGGAATATGACAAAACCAGCTATCAACTCTCCCTCAGTGCATTTCTCCACAGACACTTCAAATCAATCTAATCCAACTAAAAGATTTTCCTTTTCGAATCTCCCTTAGCATGTCCATCCTACGTTATTTATTATTCCACGTGGCATTTCATCAGCTTTTCCTTATTCGTCCTTGCACCCGAAAACGCAGTCCTACTGTTTGTAATTTACGAATTTAAATTCTTTTTTAAATTAAGGTGGTATCCCCTCGCTACTAGAGGTGATTATGGGTCCGGCAGCCCGGCCCGGCCCAATAGCTCACTCAAAATATAAGAGAGTTCGAATAAAAATATAAACTCGAAATATGAGTTTAGACAAAAAAGAAGCTCGTTTAAAAAATGGAACGGGCCTCGGACACCACTTTTTTGGCCCAAGTCCGGCCCAGCCCAAATATATAATAAATATTTTTATTTTTTATTTTTAAAATTTTAAAATATTTTTAAAATATTTTTTTATTTTTTATTTTTAAAATAAAATTTTTATGTTTATTAAAAAAAGACCGGGCCGGGATTAGGCTTAGAAATTTTTTCCTAGGCTAGGTCTGGACAAAATTTCAGGCCCATATTTTGGGCCGAGCCCGAGCCCGGACCTAGGACGTTGGCTGAAATTTTTCTGGGCCTATCCCGGCCCGGCCCATGGTCACCTCTAGACTCGCTACACTCATAATTTTTTTCCATATTTTCTTATATATATATATATATATATTTAAAAATACAAATATTTTTGTAAAAAAAATTATCGGGGATTTATTAGAAAATAATTTTTTTTCTTTTTTCTTCATCGCGAATATTTGTTCAGATTTTAAAAAATATTCAAAAATTTTACTTTTTAAAAAAATTAAGGAAAAAAATAAGTGATACTGTCAATTGATCAGATAACACCGAATTTAACTGTAAAACACGGATTATTTTTTTAAATAATTTTTCGTTTAGAATTTTTAATTAATTTGTTTTTTAAAGTTATTTGTATAAAAAAGAAACCCTATTGGCTTTTCATATTTTCCAATGGTTGATGATTTAAGCATTGAATGGATTCTTATTACAATTTGATGTGATGTTAGGAAGATACAAAAGATTTGAGAATGTATAGATTACATTTTGACAGTATCAATTATGAAGTTATAAAAATTTAATTTCTTTTTATCTAAATTTTAACTAAAATTTTTTTCAATATTATATTTTAAAG
Source organism: Gossypium hirsutum (assembly GCF_007990345.1). Lineage (NCBI taxonomy): Eukaryota > Viridiplantae > Streptophyta > Magnoliopsida > Malvales > Malvaceae > Gossypium > Gossypium hirsutum. The sequence continues at coordinate 63,643,722 of NC_053449.1, read as the reverse complement.
GTACACGTTATTTAGATATATAGATACATAAAAGATCTGAATTAAACATGGAAAATGAATCTATTTTAGGGTATGGGTTTTGATGGGCACTAATATTACAAGGGAAACCACATCTAAAGTTTTTAAATCGTTATTAAATTTACATTTTGGTCATTTAATTTTAAAATGTTATAAAATGATCACTAATTTAATTGAAATATTTCATTTAAGTCATTAAACTATTCAAAAGTTTTTATTCAAGTCACTTGACTGTTAAGAAAGCTACTTTGATTTTGGTTTTCAAATTTGTAACATTCAAAATTGTTTCATAATTTTTTAATATTTTAATAATCATTTTATAACTTTTTGAAGATAAGTAATTAAAATGTAAATCTACTAATAGTTTAGTGACATTGGTGAAATTTACCTTTTTTTATAATTTTTTTTGTATAATGCCTAGAACCATGCATAACACATTTTAACCTTTAAATAGGAGGATAAATACGCTTCAATGAGCTCAAACTTTTATCCTCTTGCACTGACAACAATACTGATATCATTCAAAATAAGACTCAATCTGCCTTTTTTTACAATTTAAAGTAAGCTCGAATAAAACAATATCTAAATACAATGAGTATCAATTTTAAAAAACTATAAAACATAGCCCTATAAAAAAAAGTAACTTAAAAACATATAAAACAATGAATATAACAACTCAAACAACGGTGCACATTTTGGGACCGCCGGTCATCTTCCCCGATGAACCAATAACCACCACCTTTTTTCTGGTAAAGTATTGAAATGGTTACTGTTGCTTGCTATTTTGGTTACTAAATTTTTAATTTTTTCAATTTAGTCACTAAACTAATTGAAATTTAATGATTAGTCACCATCTTATTAATTAATAAATAAACTAAACTGTTCAATTAAGTCCTTATAAATAAAAGTGAAAGCAGGTAACAATGTCCATACTAGATACTACAATTATTGTTAAAAAAAATTCTCTTATTTGTAATAAAGTATTGTCGACTATGTACAATAACAAAATGCATTCGAAAGAATAATAATATGAGGTGAAAAATATATGACCTAGTTGTTGTATGTTTAAAATATCAAATGGAAGTGAAAGGAGAGGAGCAGCTCTAACAATGTGAATGGGCAAGGGAAATGAAAGCGTACCTCATGAAGAAGAAGAGTATTTCATGAACTTCGTCCGCTATCCTCGATCATCAGTCCTTTAAGACTCTTGGCTAACCAGATAGCAGTCTCCCTTGGGGACACCTTATGTTTCCCGAATGGTTTCAAAACAACCGAGAGCTCTTCCAATCTGTTCTGTTGTAATAACTCTGCGGATAATTCGAGAAGCCCTTCGAGTGCCTCTGCTCTTTGCCTGAAAGACTTGATATCCAACGTTTCCTTTGCTGGTGTCTCTTCTTCTGTTAGAGAAGAGCTTGGCTTCGTAGGGTCTGGTGAATCCAGTTTTGGAGATGAAGAAATGGAGTTCCTGACATCCATTTCTATAATGCCAGGATAATCAGGAACATTTGATGACTTGAGGTTCATTGGCCTTGTCACGTTTCTTGTGTCTAATTCATCCCTCACAACATTTATGAGTTTCCCAACATCCACATTTTGGACACCTGTATCTACTTTTTCCATCACTGGCTGCTCATTGCCAACTCGGAAGCGACTGTGCCTTATAACATGTATAACATTATCAAATACCGGAGGACGTGATGTTGTGGTTGGATTTGTTTCTTTATCTGGCTGTGAATTATTCTGGATAGATGAAATTGGTGAGGCAATGCAAGATGTAGATTCTGCCATGGATGAGAGAAGCTACATTACAGTGAACTTGTCATCACCACTGGATGTTGAAGAAAGATTCGAATGGAGCATTGTATCATGTCGACTACAAGGTCTGCTTGCCACAGTTTCATCCGAATGGAGCATTGTATCATTACTCGAGCTGCTTATCTGACAATCTTCTCCGGTAGTTTGTCCACTTACAAGGGCATCTTCCCCAACACCCAACCTGATTATAGGGGCATCATCCCTGCTACTTGGCCTGCTTGAAGGGGCATCATCCCTACTAGTTGGCCGGCTTATAGACACATCCCTGCTACTTGTCCTGCTTAAAGGAGCATCATCCGTACTAACTGTCCTGCTTACAGCACTAGCATCTTTATGAACAGATATTTCTTCAGAATTCAGGACCGGAAGATCCAAGAGGGCACTTAAACCGACTTTTTCATTAGCTGATGCAAAATGCAGAAGATCCTGGGTTGGAACAGATTCTTCAGTTGAACACATGACAGATTCATGATCTTGCCCAAGGCTTTCTCTTTCAGGTATCTTTGATTGCAGAGAAGCGGGTGAGCTAGATGCTGGATGCAATTCCAAGCTCTTTATGCCAGTGGTTATCTCATGATCATGTGTCTGTTCTGTCATGTCAATAAAAGAGGTTGTTGCATGGTCACAAATCTCAATTGCTTGAATTGAGATCGAAGATGAGACAGGGTTGTTGCTATCTGTTTCCACCCCTTTGCTAGCACCAGTCGGAGCTATCTCAACCTCTTGTGTGACCTCCATGGAAACATTTGTATGGCAGGGCAGTTGACATGGAACAGCTTCACCACCCGGGTTTATCTCTGTTGATCCTAACTTTGGCATGTTAAGTGCTCCATCTGAAGCATCAGTTCTTGCATGCTTCATTCTTCCCATAACTGATGATATTCTTGCAACATTGGAAGGAGGAGTTCTTAGCCGAGGATTAGAAGATAGTCCATCTTCAGCAACATGCTTCCCAGGCACAGGGGGAGGAATCCCTTCATGTCTAGGTTTAGTCTTCGGGGAGAATTCGATTAAATGTGACTGGAGAGAAAAAAAACACTTGCAAAATAAGTGAATATACCAATAATGAATGAAATTAATAATAGAACAGTCAAGCCCAAGTCATACCTGGTGCTTCAAATGGTGGGATCCTGGTATCCTTCTTGCCGAATCTAACGGTAATTTCGCTGAAGCAGAAGTCATGGTATCTGCATTAGATTTTGAAACAAGTGTTGATGGCGGCGGTTTGAGAACCTTGGGTGATGCCTCTACATTATTTCTTCGAGTCGAGCCACCTACAGCTTTTGCACGGCTACCGCTTATCGGGGAACCGTTTTCTCTTACTTTCCCTTCTTTCAAAGCCATCATAATACTTTTGATGGTTTTTGGTTGCTTTGACTGAACATTAGATCCCTGTTCTGCATGAGAAGGTTTTCTCGTACCATTTTCATCAACTTTGCCAGAGAAAATAACGGGGCCATTCTCCTCTTCTCTCGGTGGGTGAGGCTCAGTCCCTTCATCATCATTAGAAATTGAATCTGTGTCAGTGGCCTTACTATTACTATTTGAAACCATAGTGCCAGTGTTTCTGTCACTTGAAGGTAAACTATCTTTATCACTACATGAACTATTACTATTCTGACTCTCAGCCATATTTTTCCTATTATCTCGACCAGAAGAAATACGCTTATCCGGGGAACAATTCGTTGGACAGCTGAAGGATGGACGATACTGATCAACATATGGCTGCAAATAAGGATGCTTCAAAAGTTCCGATGCCTAAACAAGGTGAAAATTCAAATTGTTATGTTGAATCCTCCATGTGGAGAATTCTTAGAGTTGGCGAAAAGAAATGCTTACACTGGGTCGGTGCTCTGGATTCTTTCTTAGCATGCCCTTGATAAGTGTTTTCCTACATGTGTAACATTAAAAAAAGCTTATCACTACACAGATACAGATTACCTAGTCCCTTGGGATTTTAAAGTTTCCATGAAACTAGTTTCAAATTTCATACATTAGTAAGACACAGTTTGATTTAAAAGATTTGCACATTATCCAAATATAAAAATATATATATATAAAAGAAGATAGAGAACTAGGACAATGAAGAGATATTAAGGCATTAAAAAGTTCAGTAGGAGTTTGAAAAATCATGGAGAGAATACTTGATATCATGAAAACATAACGGCGAGCTCTAAAATGAGCATTAAGACTTACAAAGATGGAGAGTAGCAAGAAGGCAAAGGCCCGATAGAGGAACGATTTATCTTGCCTATCAACCCTGCCATGTCCTAGAACAAGAATTTGGATAGAAATTAGCTGAATTAGATTTGTATAATTTACATGGTTAGTGGAGGCAAAAAGTATCAGTCTTAGAAAATTTCCTAAGGACATAACATCAATCTAGACAAATAGACAACATATACTTTGAAAACATTGCCTAAACGAGAGAAACATAGAACACAAACTTTATAAGAGTTAGCTGAAAAATCCAATATAAGATAAAAGTAAGAAAAAGAACTTATAAATTACAATTTCCTAGTTCAACATGTTAACTAATGAAATACATGCTACTTGCCAGAATAGGTTATAAAATAAGGCAAAGATTCAACCAATAGAACTGTAAGAACTCTTACAAAAGCTTTAAAAGCAGGGCGATGAGCAGCCATCTCATAAATACAGCAGCCTGTTCAAGAAGAAGCAATTTAGAAAAAAAAAGGAAAAAAGAAAGATCTGCACATATCAAATGCATACTCATTAAAAGGCATACCCAGAGACCAGATATCAGACTTGAAACCATAAGGAATATCTGCAAGCAATTCAGGACACATGTAATTGGGAGTTCCAACCACCTGAGCCATGTACAAAACAATTAATAACTTGCACTGGAACCTGGCACATTCATGCAAGGAAGAATAACCAAAAATGGAAAATGATATCCAATGCAAATGACTACAAAATATAACTCAATAGATATTGTTATGGAAGAAAAATAATGAAGTTAAATACTGTATGTATTCTTCATTTCAGAGTATTTGGGTCATCCATCACTCAATCTGAAACACTTGCGTATCAACAGTATCTTTCTTCTTCTTCGTTTTTAGTTCTTTACTTAAAAAGTGATTGTTTAGTTAAATTCGCGGTCTTATTACAACTCTCACTTGACAATTTAGTAACAATTTATCCTTAGCAGATAAGATTAAAATTAGAACGAAGTTTAATTGCAAGCTATGGCAGACATTATGCTTGTTCAATTTGATGCTTTTTATTATTACAATATCAGTTCCTCGGCATATTAAAATGAGAGAGCAACCTTGATAGGATGGAACATGTACTGAACAAGCTACTTTATGAGTACTATGCTACCATGAAAGGTCTTTCAGAAAATATACAGCAGCATTGAGGCATGTGCAAACAGACACAATATCTTATTTTGAGCTAAATAGGATTAGCTTATCAACCAAGTGTAGGAAGAAAAGGAAGAGAAAACAATAGCGAAAGAAAAACTCTTTCCCATCCTTGGAGATGGTTGAAAAAGATTTTCTAGAGAAAAGGTTTATTAAAGATCATTTAACATATTACATACCGAAGAAGCCAAATCATCTGCCTTCAGAGTTTTGGCAAGCCCAAAATCCCCTAAACCAGTACAGATCAGAAAGAAAGTTTAAGATAATGATCCCAACATATGCAACCAAGTAGAATATCAGATATAACTCAACGATGACAAAAAAAAAAGGAAAAAGATAGAGAACATGTAAGAAACCAATAAGAAAAGCGAGAAGACAAACTCACCAAGGCGTACATCTTGATCTTTGGTAAGAAAGATGTTGGAACACTACCAAGAGAGTGCAATAAATCAGTCCATAAATAATTTTGTGATAGAAAGACTAATCCAATTTTACACACATACCTTCAGGTCGCGATGCAGAACAAAATTTGAATGCAAATATTCAACTGCCAGAAGCAGCTGTGCGAACCACTTGCAAAGTTTCTGTACAGTGTTCATGATCATCATTTTTAACTGTTAATCGTAACTCAGGAAACTAACTTGTAAAATTAAGGGGTATATAGAGAAATTCAATTACATCCTCAGGGAAATACACCCCATTTGATTTCTTCATCAATTCAGCCCTGTTAAAAAGGAATAAGAGAACAAACAATATAGACAGATTACAAAAATTGCAAAATTTTCAAAAAAAAAAAAAAGACCTAATCAAGGTTCTCAATTCAACTTAGAAACTTACATATCTCCACCTTCACAATATCCAGTAACAATACAAACATAGCAACCCTACATTACAATAAATAAATAAATAACTCGATATCAAGACTAGAAAATGCAGTCACGTACTTAACAAGCTACTAGTAGAAGTTCAATTTTTATTCAAGATTCATAGGCAAAAGAAAAGAAGTACGGTATCTTACTTTCTCAACCCAAGCTTCCTTAAATTCAACAATGTAAGGATGCTGAACCCGCGCAATAAGCGCCATCTACATTCCACAAATTTCAAAGACCAATTTATATAAATTGGAAATTAAACTCTATTTACAGGTTAAATTGTTCTCCTTTTCTGAATAATAAACTAACTTCTTGATGTGCAGATCTCCTGCAACGTTCCGTTTGTCGCGCCAATCTGATCTTCTTCAGCACATACCTGAAAAAAAAATTAATACCAAAATTTTTCAAAAAAAAAAAAGAGCAAAGTTACACTTCACTAAAATTTTCAAAAAAGTGAGAAATCTTTAAAAAATTTACTTTTTCTTCTCGGATTTATGATGAACAAGAATGGCAGCACCGAAAGCACCACGACCGATCTGTTCCATGATCTCGTAATGATCCATCCGAGACTCCATTGCTTTTAACTCTTCACTCGATCTTTTTTAATATTACAAACAAAAAAATAGCAACTTAAAAGAAAACGAAAAAATCATTTCATTTTCGTCTTGAAATTTTAATTTCTTCGGATCTCAAAACCATTGCCGGATTCTTAACTTCAATTCCAATGCTGCTGCCAATGCGTTTTCAATAACCGAATGATGAACAGTTTTAACGAACATTCTTTAAAGCTATTGAAAATCTTCGTCTACGTTCCTCTTTGCCTTTCATTGCTGTTGTTGAGTTTCTAAAACTTGCTCTCTTTCACAACACTCAATGGCAGGAAATTTTAAAATAATAAAAAAAGAGCGAAATTTCTTTTCAGTTACGAATTTTGTAAAAAGAGAGAGTTGATTAAAATAAATGGACCGTCCGATTTCATCCGAAAGCTGCTATTCGGTGGATCTATATTATCTATTCTTTTTATTATTAAAACTAGTAAAGTTTTTACCATAAATCAACTGGACATCAATTTCATTAGTAAATTATGAAATTATTTTTTAAATTAAAATAAATAATATTATATTTGAGATATTTTAATTTTTCAGTTTATGTTCAAGGGTGTTTTAGTCTTTTTATTTAAAAAAGTGAATAAATAAATAAATATATATATATACACGGTAGGATTTAAATTGCATTAGAAAAACTTTTATTTTATCGCTCAACTAAAATTTTATTGAGTTGCTGTCACATGTCAACCAGACTTCTGAGAATACCTTTCGTAATATCGTACATATATCATGTGTTATTATGATAAAATAATTTCAACCCATACATTTCATTATTTATTATATATTACATATTTTTTTTGAATTAATAGAACTACTCATAGCTCCTTCCCAACCCATAAATAGGAAAACATGGGTCCTCCTGCATTAGCAACAATTCTCATATCAATCGTATTAAAACTCAATTATATGTTTTTTTAAACACATATTTATGTTCTAAACCTGTGATTTTCACAAGCATAAATTTTTTAGTGCTACTAGTGAATTGAGCATAAATTTATCTTAATAAGAATAATTAAAATTTTATTTTTTACAAAGTAAATTCTTTTATTTTGAGAATTTTTTATAACTTTTATATTAAAAATGAAAGAAAAAACATTATTTGTTTCATTTGATTTTTATATTATTTTATAAACATTTTATATTTATAATTTTGTTTTTTAATCACATCATCATGAATGTATCATAATTTAATATAATTAAAAAATAAATAAATTGATTAAAAAATTAAAATTAATTTGAATATTTAATTTTATCGTTGAATTGCAATGTAAAGCACAATCACCTACAAAAGAAAAGTGATCATTTACGCTTGATTCGGTTTAAATCAATACTCAACCCTAACTCTCGTTAAAGTCGAGAAATAAAACTTTAATTTTTATTTATGAATAGTTAAATTTAAAGTTAAAATTAAAATATTTTATTGGGTAAATAAATGTAATCCAATGACCTTAAATAACTTTATTTTTTATATTGAATTAATTTTTAATAAAATTTACATTTATTTTATTATGTGGGAGTATGATCGATATTGCAGAAGAAGCTTGTGGGAATATGCTATACTCTGTGCCGACAGAACCAGCTGGCTGGGACTCAATAATTAATATAATTATTATTTTTCTTTAAAAAAATCTCTTTCATGTTATTTTTTTTTATTTTTTGGATTTTAATAAGGGCAAAACAAAGGCTCATAATTATTTATTGATTTTTTTTACATTTAATGTCACCATTTATTTCTATTACTATAATGATGTACTACTATTTTTCAATTTGTTTACCCTATTTAGTTGAATATCTTTAAATTCTTCACCAAGAGCATTGAATTTTTATTTATTTGATAAAAATTATTTAAATATTTATAAAATATGTAAATATCAATATAACTTATTTTATTTTAAATAATAAAATAAATTTTCGAGTTTAACAAATGGAACTCTCATCTTGCTTGGGTAATTTGTTTACTGTTTACATCTAATTTAATTAACTTTTGAATACCTCTAATTTTGCAATATTAAGAAGTAAAAGATGGCCCTGACCGGATTTGAGTCGGTGCCAAACGAATATCTAATAAGAATTTTAACCATCACTTCACACAAATAACATATATTATTTTGTTTTCATAAATTATATTATTTGTAAAATGTTAAATTTTTAAATAAATATAATTTAAAATAATTCATTAATAAATAAGGAATACTTGGCTTGATTAAGTCTTATAAATACTTTTTTAAACAATCTCATTATAGGTTTTGATCATATTTACTCTTTTGATAAATTAGTTAGAAATATCTATAGTCTCTCTCCAACCCATAAATAAGAAGATAATATGTTTCAGCGCACTCAGACTCACGTGCTCCTACATTGACAACAATACCCATATCAGTTGAGCTAATACTCAATCGACCATTTTTTTTTTAATACACAACAAATAATTGTTGATACCAATGGCTTTTGCTAAATAGTGCATTTGGTTGTTTTTTAAATATTAATTATTCATTGTTTTCATTCAATAGGATATTCTATTATATCAATTGATAAATCTCAAAATTATACATAAATGATGATTTAACATGCAATTTGATACATGAATTTTAATTTGATGCAATTATACACATGAAACTGTGATTGTGATTTAAATGTATATCTGAAACTTTAATTTTGACTCAATTATACACATTTAAAGAAATAACTGCATCAATTTATTTTTATATTGGATAAATATAATTATTTCTATATGCAATATGTAAACATAAAATGATGTTATATCAATAATTTTGTTAATAATTTGTGAGAATTAAATGAAATCAAAATTCATGTATAAAACTATACGTTAGACTAAAGTTTTTGTATAGTTTTGAGATTTATCCTATTTATGAATAATAACTTTAAAATACAATTTTAAAACATTTGCTATTAGAATCAATGGAGCGAAAAGGTTAAACCGATTAAATCATCGTTTGTCCGATCAGTCCGATCAATTTATTCCGTTCTAATTAAATAAATTATAAAAATTTTATAAAAATAAAATATATTAAAAATTATGAAATTCAGATCAATTGATTCAACTGATTCACGGATAAACTGAAAATTTTCCTAATATAAAATTATTATTTCAAAAAAAAACACTTAAAAATTAAGGATGAAACAAAAAAGAGTTTGACCCCAGCTCTCAGCAAGTTGTAAAAATCCCAATGAGTTGACAAAATTGGAAACAATGATTGATTGGGGTATTTACATAAAAATCCAAAAAATGAAAATAAAAAGTAAATAATTGAAATTGAAAGCTCATATTGTACCACTGATTGAAAATGCAACTATTGTTTAAGCCCATGTGCTTTGCTTCCCCTCCCTGACCTAACATGTGTGTTTTTTTTTCCAAATTTTATTTTGATTTAAATCTCCCATACTGTTGTTTAGATTTAATTAGGTTTAATTTCAGATATATTTTAGTATTCAGCAATCAATAGGGGCGAAGTTAGAATTTTTTATGAGAGCTAAAAAACAATTTTATTATTGTATTGACTTGGTATTAAATCATAATTCAAGCATCTTTCAATTTTACCATATATTAACTTATAATTTTATGAACTTTTAGGGGTCTAAAGTAGGAATTTCCTATTTTGGGAGAGCCTCTCTCCCCTCACCCTTGATAATCGGTCCGTTTGTTTGTTATAATATTTAATTCTGATTATAGTTATTCAAACAAATATTATTCGTGATTATAGTATTTTTTATCGGGCCAACGAAACCCTAATTTTGTACGTTTAATTGGTACTAATTAGTGAACAAAACATGTAATTAAATAATTTTAAGATAAACTATACTAATATCATTAAACTATTAGTAAAATTATGTTCTAGACACTTGACTTAAAAAAAGTTATAATCATTGAACAATTTGAAAATTTTCATTTAAGTCATTGGGCTATTAAAATTATTGTTATACGACCTTCTTTATTTGCACCGCTTGCACCAATAGAAAGCTCTCATTCCAGATCTCTGAAACTGTCTTTCAAATCAACTAAATCTAAGGTATGTTCTTATACTCGTCGATGGGTACTGATTCACCATGCAAATCACCAAATCATCTCTTGGAGCTAGCTAACTGAACTTTTTAAAGAAAACTAATAGGCCATTGACTTAATAAAAAAATATTTAGATAATTCAGTGATTTAAATGAAAACTTTTGAATAGTTTAGTGACCCATTTTGTAACTTTTTAAAATTGAGTGACCAAAACATAAAATTGCTAATAAATTAATGACCTTGAGTTTAGTTTACCCATAATTATAGGTTTTGATCATAGACGCTCTTTTGACACAATGCCTAGAACTATAACTAAAACTAGAACTACCCATAGCTCCTCTTCAACCTATAAATAGGATGATAATACACCTCAGTGTACTTGAACCCACATACTTTTATATTGACGACAATGTTCATACCAATCAAGTTAAGACAAAAGTGACAATAATTTTTTTTATTAATAATAAAAGAATTGGAAATTATTTGAGTTGATATTCACGTGCCTATACTTGAAGAATGATTCATTTTTTTTTGGCTTTTCTAATTATTTTTGTCCTTTATAAAACAATTCTCTTACAAGTTAAAAAAATATTATTATGTTGACTGAAGTCCATTTGGAAACTTCCAAAAAAATAATAATAATAATAAAGTTCACAAATTGGATCTAACATACAAAAAAACAGGTCACGTGATCTTTTCACTTGTTAAATGTTATTACAGGTGACACAGAAATGGGTCGGGCCTAGAGGTATCCATGGGCAGGGCGGCCCGGCCTGGCCTGATGCCTGTCCAAAATATGAGAAGGTTTGGGTAAAAATATAGGCTCGAAATATGTATTTGGACAAAAAAACAGGCCAGGCCTTGGGCACCACTTTTTTGGCCTAGCCCGAATATAATAAATATATTTTTTAATTTTTTTAATTTTAAAATATTTTTAAAATACTTTTTTTTATTTTTAAAATAAATTTTTGATGTTTATTAAAAAATGGGCTGGGCCAGGCCCGGACTTAGAAATTTTTTCCCGGGCCAGGCATGGACAAAATTTCAGACCCATATTTCGGGTCGGGACGGGCCTAGGACACGAGCTGAAATTTTTTGGGCACAGCCCAACCCATGAACACCTCTAGTCAGGCCAGGTTCAAAAATACACAACAATTGAATTTCTATTTTCATCATTTAAAAGATATTAATATTAATTTTGTATTAATATATTTAATTATATTTTAAAAATAGGTCGATTAAGTCTCAGCTCGATTGGCATAAGTAGGAGCACGTGAGTAAATAGGTTGGGGAGAGGCTATGTGTAATTATAAATATTATGTTATAAAGAACATATATGATCAAAATATATAATAAAATTGTTTAAAAAAATTGAATCCAAATTAGAGCTCTTTGATATTTAAGTGACATAAATATAAACTGTCATTTTGCGATAAAAATATATTTGATTTTGTTCACATAATAATGGATATTTCTTTTAGGGTTATTTCAAATTTTTAATTTAACAAAATACGTATAATTTTTTTAAAGATTACTTCGATACTTATTGGTTGTGTTCAATACTGTCAAGTTTTACCGTATTCATTGGAATCATAGTAATTAAAGGATTTTGATACTTATGAATTAACAGCAGAGTTTGACACGATTGATTTAGTTGCTAAATTTTGGGGTTTGTATTAAAATTTTAAAATTCGAAAGGTATAATGACTAAAATTGATTTAAAATATAATATAAAGATTAATAGTAAAATTTGACCATTTAACAATAAATTGAGAGACAAATGTGTAATTGACCCGTAATAAATGGTTAAGCATCACATGTTTGAGATTATTCAAGTGGAAAATATCTTCCTTAATTGAGTTAATGTAAACTTCAATAACTCAATTTTTTTTAATAATTGAGTTAATTATAGGTTTTTAATTGATATTTCAACATAATTGTGCTATAGTCTAAGAATAATTAGTTTATATGGTTTTTTTAATTTATTATATTATTAATATATTAACAAATTGACTATTAGATTTGATTATATGTCTCTATCAATCATAGGCTTGAAAATATTTCATTCAAACACAAGTCTAATGGTTGAATTTTTGTTTGTCAAATAAATATTAAATTTAATCAAAATTTGGAGGTGAGATAATAATTAAATTATAAAATTTTGGAAGAATTTAAATATAAATTTATCATTGTGTTAACTTGAAATTCAGTAGAGGGTTAAATTATAAATTTTCTATTTTGGAGGAAATTAAATTGAATTATAAATTGGAGGGTGTAATTTCACTAATACGTCTATTGTCATGTAATTGTTGCCTTTTAAATATTGATGGAGCAATTAATCTGAATTCTAACATAGCTTTTGTAGGGGGGTTGCGAAAATTAAATGGAGAGTGAATCTTTGGATATAAACATTATTTGGGGATTTCTTCAGTGTTTGAAGCTGAGTTCTAGAGGATTTTAGATGGCTTGGCTCTCATACAAAAACCATTCAAGATAGCCAATTGGTAAATTCGAATTCAACATTGGCTAACAGGATTCTTCAATTGCTACAATACGTTGGATATTGGATATTGGATATTGGAGAATTAAGCATATTCCAAGGGAGGATAATAGAGTTGCGAATTCGCTAGCTAAAATGTCAACTGATAAGGACCATAACATTCAGGTTTTCGAAGAGGTTCCTAGGAAACTCTTACATCTTTTGAAGTCTAATACATATAGAAATGCTCTTGTTTTATATTAGTTTAATGTAATGAGTTGTTTATTTCTTCAAAAAAAAAAACTTGCAATTTTTAAAATGCTAGACATAAATTTACCATTTTTGGACCATAAATCATGTAAATCATTTAAAAAACATAAAACTAATGTTTTTTTTTAAACTGAATTGCTTGTCAAACCGATTAGATTATCAACTCGTCGGTTCAACTAGTTTGATTAAAAATAAAAAAAATTCAATCGGTTCGTATTGATTCTCAAGCTAATCAGTTCAAAACTTTTTTCCAGATCAATACTTCAACTAATTCTCGATCCAATCAGTCTGGTTTAAACATCATTGTATAAAACTATATAAATAGCTATTCCCCTACCATCCAATAAGATTTTAAATAAAAAAAAAGGTGTTAATGGAGTTTTATTAGTATGAATATCCTATTAATCAAATTCTTATTAGTTTAGCTAGTATTTGGGAGTTAAAAATTAACTCGAATTTAATATGAATCGTATTTAAAATAAATGAGTTGAATTTCAAGCAAATATGTATTTTATTGCATGAATGATATGGATACGATGTTTAAAAAAAATACTATTCTTAAATCTCAGCAACACTAGTTTTTTTAGTAAGTTAGATCTATGTTGTTCATGCAATAAGTATATACTTATTTAAAATTGATCCACGTATTTTAAATATGCTTTGCATTAGATTCAAGCTACCATTTATCATCCAAGTTGACGAATCAACAGATAGAAAGATTTAATTGATATTTTGAAGATTCAATTATAATGTCTTAAAGTTTCGATGCTAACTTAGAATTTCAACCATAGCTCAATTTTAAAAACATAAAATTTAAACAAACCAATGACAAAGCCCATTGAACCACAGTCCATTGGACCAATCTTGGACCCAAAATATAGAAACTAATATTTTATTTTTAATTGATTTTATAAGTAAATTTGATATAATTTATTTTTTAAAATTAAAATTATTGTTTGTGTCAAAATATAAAATTAAAAATTAAAAATATCAAATTGAATCACATCAACATTTGGTATTTTAACTTGACACTCTTTTCTTAATTTAGTACTTGAATTTGACATTTTCTTTTTCAAAATTAGTACATGAACCTGACATTTATTCCTATTTTGATACTGTCTTTTTTGGGTCTAATACTCCAATTTATTACCTAAACTTAACACTTTTTATTACTTTGGTACCTAATATTTTATTTTGATCCGATTTGGTACTTGAACTTGTCAAACATTATATAAATTACTTCAATATATTAACAGTTTTTTATCTATTTTATGAGGTAGCAAAAATAATTAATGTATGATTGACTATACTTTAAGCATATCGTTGCTCTTGAATCATTTTTACCATTAATAGTGAAAATAATCTTTGCCCAGATGAAAAGTAATAATTGAGCATAGTTCTTAGTGAAATGTAGGAAAATCCAAATAAATATAATCATTTCTGCCATTAAATTTCATGTCATCGATTACATGTCAGTTATACATTAATAATTTTTGTCTCCTCATTAAAAAACCAACATCGTTAGTGTTTTGGGGTAATTTTTATAACACTTGACAAATTTAGGTACTAAATTGAATCTAAAAAAAATTAGGTAAATTAGAAAATGTCCAATATAGTACATGTACTTTGAAAATATCCGATAATATTTAAAAAAAATTAAAATTAGAAAAAATTTAGAAGGGATAATATCACATTTGGTACTTATACTTTAATAAAATGTCTAATGTAGTACATGTTCTTTGAAAATATCCAGTGTGGTACATGAACTATCAATATGTGAAGCTTATACTTCGAAAATGTTCAATGTGATACCTGAATTATCAATCTGTGTATTATTTTGGTGCTTGAGGTTAATGCCCTAGCCAATGAATTTTGTTTTTCCAAATCATCAATTACACATAAATGACATAACATTTTGTGAAAGGATAAATAAAACAAAAAGAAAATGGTAATCGAAGTCAAGTTATTTAACTTCCCATTCAAACTCAACAAGATAAATTTTGAAAAATATTGACTCATATAAATCTCGAAAAAGAATGAAAGAAGGTTTTAAAAAAACTGAAGAAATTTCGAGTTAAAAACTATCAGCCCAACCCTATTACTACTCGACTCTTCAAATCTCCTCGAGACAAATATCAAGTAATGAAATTGATGTTTTTTTTAATAAGTTTAGTTTTTTTTATTTTTACTTTATTTATCTTTTCACTTCATGTGGATTTGATGATTTAGAAACAAAATTCACATGTCAAATTTTCATTGGTTGGTTTATATTTACTAGATAAGTTAACTCCGGATACCATAATAATACATAGATTGAAAGTTTGTGTATCGTATTAAACATTTTCAAAGTATAAGTATCACATTGAATATTTTATGAAAATACAAGTTTAAATAATACACATATTTATAGTTCAGGTATCACATTGAACATTTTCAAAGCACATATCACATTAGTCATTTTATGAAAGTATAGGTACCAATAGACCAATTGTTTTAGGTACCACATTGGATATTTTTAAAGTAGAAGTACTACATTAAACATTTTATGAAAGTATATGTACCAAATGTGACATTATCCCTATTTGAAAGTAACCAAATTTACGTATGAGCTTGCGAAATCCATCTTCAAAATGACATAAGTCTCTAGAAACTATGAAATTTCTAAGAAGTCAAATCTTTCATACGTTTGACTCTAAACCCCCTTTCTTTACCAACAAGATCGACGAATTCTCCCTCTAATGGGAGCTTCGTCCCAATGCCAAGTATATTATTAGTTATTGCTTTAAATTGAGCACCACCCCACCCCCTTTTGTTCTATAATCTGAACGAAAAGGAAAAAAAAAAGAGAAAAAAAAACTTAAGAAATTATGGAATCCGGTGGATCAAAAAGAAGGGTAGTGGTTGTCGGCGGTGGGATTGCCGGTTCTATCCTCGCCAGATCTATTCAATTCAATGCTGATCTTACGCTTATCGACCCGTAAGCTTTCTTGGTTTTTTTCTTTTTTCTTGAAATGATTTGTTTTTGTTCAATTTCGATTCGTTTCTTAAGAAAAAAAACTTTGAAATTCAATGTCTGATGAACCCAGCAACCGATTTTAATTTCTGGGTTTGTTTTATTTTTTAAAATAGTGTAGGATTGAAAGTAGCGTATATGCATTATGCAGGATTGGGTTTACGAAAGTTTTTTTTTTTTTTTTGTAAAAGGACTTCTCCAGTCCCTCTTAACTTTTTGAAATTAAGCAAATTGGTCCTCCCTATAAAAAAATATAGCAATTTAATCTGTAAGGATTAATGACAGCGTTAATTTCTTTTATCAATTGTACATAATTTAGCCTTTGATGTTCACATATTTTGTCATTTTGACCTTAATTCTATAAAAATCAACAAATTCAGCCTCAACATCTACACAAATGTTGTGGGATAAATTTGTTAAATTAGGACCAAATTGACAGAATACTTAAATTTTGAGGGCTGAATTTGTTATTATACCAATCAAAATCATGTAAAATTGATCGAAAACATTAAGTTCATGATTAATTGTCCTTAGTTACTCACTTTAGAAATTGATAAGGATTAAATTGCTCTGATTTTTTTTTGAGAGGGAGCAATTTGCTTAATTTAAAAAACGAGAGGGACTGAGAGGTCTTTTTAGCAAGTTTTTTAAAATAGTGCTGAGAATTTGATTGAACTGCCATGGAGAGTGTGATTAATTGAAGGGTTTTTTGTTTTTAATCTCAGGAAGGAGTATCTTGAGATCAAATGGGCACAATTAAGGAGTAAGGTGGAACCGTCATTTGCGGAAAGAGCGGTGGTGAACTATAGAGATTTCTTTAGCAATGGACGTATCATTACGTCTACTGCAATAAACATTACTGAAAACGAAGTATTGACTGCCGATGGCCAACATATCGGTTATGATTATCTTGTGATTGCCACTGGGCATAGTGATAATGTTCCCGTAAGTAAGACGGAGAGACTTCATTACTATGATGCAGGTAAAAAAAAAACTATATTTGTTAGACCTTGTCACTCGAGTGTTGTTTAGTAGTCGAGTCATTGAACATAATGCATCATTGAGGATTTCACTTATGTTATGGAATTTCAACACTGCTAGGTATAAGACTCTGATATGTCTCGTCTTACAGCGAATATTGTTATGTATGATGATATGATGAATTAAAGAACAACATACAAAATGATGTTATATTGTTTGTTTTTTGGGGATTATGTTCTGCTTAATTTACTTTTGCTGTCTTACATGCTGACAGAAAATCAAAAGATACAATCTGCTCGATCTATTTTGATCGTCGGAGGAGGTCCGTCTGGTGTTGAACTTGCCGGAGAAATTTCTACAGACTTTCCCGATAAGAAGGTTACACTGGTTCATAAAGGACCAAGGTTGCTGGAATACATTGGACCAAAGGCATCTGATAAGGGTTTAAGTTTGCTGAGATCAAAGAAAGTCGATGTAAAATTACAGCAATCAGTTGATCTGAAATCAGCTTCGGATGGAAGCCAACTATATCGAACCTCGACTGGAGAAAGTATCAAAGCGGATTGTCATTTCCTTTGTACTAGAGTACCATTGTCTACAGCATGGCTTAATGAGACTATATTGAAGACTAACTTAGATAAAGATGGAAGGTTGAAGGTTGATGAGTATTTGAGGGTGAAGGGTCGCAGTAATATATTTGCAATTGGAGATATCACTGATGTTCCGGTAAGTTCTATCCCGAACTTTAATCATAATCTTGTTGAATTTGCATAGGCCAGTATGTTATTTGTAGAGGTTGATGGTTGCTTATAAATATTCAGTTTCACCTGACTAGAAGAGGATAATGAACTCGAGATTCTAGTTTGACAGATTTCTCTCCGTTTTCACTTGCTTGTTTTAGTCTATTTCCTGATACGAGCACTCTTCCATGGAAGATTAGCTATATATGTCTAATATATACTCAATCAGTCTTGTTGATGCTGTGTGAATAATCGTGATTGTTGAAAATCGAACACGTTCAATTTCTAAAAGAGATTACTAATTCCTTTTGTATATTAGTCTGATCCTTTGGAGGAACTACCCCTAATAACGAACACATATGTGTTGTGTTTCCATATAGGCTCTCTTTTAATGTCCGCTTTGTGAATGTGGTTGTTTTTATGTACCGAATGTGTCTCGTTACTTGCTATAATCTCTTGCTTCCCAAAATAGTTTTAACATTTTAGAGAATTTTTTTTTTCAGGAACTCAAACTAGGTCATGCGGCTATACATCATGCATATTTGGTTGCTAAAAACTTGAAGCTGTTGATGGGCGGAGGAAAAGAAAGCAAAATGTCCGTGTACAAACCTGGTCCGGAAGTTGCAATGGTTTCGCTCGGAAGGAAACACGCTGTTGCCCAATTTCCTTTTGCAACCGTCGGTGGGCGTATTCCCGGCTTAATCAAATCTGGAGACATGTTTGTAGGCAGAACTAGAAAGAATTTGGGTTTAGAACCTTAAGCTACACACACACACATACACATATATATTTGCCATTGTATTTCCTCATTTCCACCTTTAATTCCTTTTTGCTTATAATGTTTCACATTTTTTGCACCCCTCTGTTGGCTGTTTCATTTGTATGTTGTTTTGCTTTGTGCTTTTAA
Organism: Gossypium hirsutum; assembly: GCF_007990345.1. Taxonomy (NCBI): domain Eukaryota; kingdom Viridiplantae; phylum Streptophyta; class Magnoliopsida; order Malvales; family Malvaceae; genus Gossypium; species Gossypium hirsutum. The sequence continues at coordinate 63,624,612 of NC_053449.1, read as the reverse complement.
ATAGATTCTCAATAAGATTTGATGGTAGGGGCATGTATGTTTATTTGTTAGTACAGTTCAATTCTTTTGCAATGAATTATTTAGACAAGTTGTAAGTAAAAGTATTATGGAGGTCCTTGGTATTAGTCAAATTGGTTTTTTGCCCCTTCGACTAAAAAAAAAAATTAATTCTTATATGTTAGATTAAAAATTAAATTAATCTTTTTTTGTCAAAAATCTCATTCACTATCATTAAAAACTGATGTGGTTGATAGAATAACTAAACAATAACACGTGATGTGCTAGACTAGTTTTTTATAATAAAAATTGAAGAAATTTTTAATAAAAGGATTAATTTGCTCTTTGATTTAGTAGAAAGAGCAAAAACAATCTAACTCCAATATAAGTATCTTGTTTAACAACAAAATAAATAAAGACAAAATCACTATAATAATAGCTTGTTGCGGTGGTTACCAAGTGAAAACATATATATAAATAAAAGTTTGCCGTGGTCATGTTGGTAGTTTGATTTTCTAGCGTGTTTGGTTTTAGTTTAGTTATCTAATATGTTCGGTTTTAGTTTCCGTGACGATAGGAAGAGATGGTGGGACTACGATACAGTTATTAGCGGTTTGCTTGAGGTGATGCATTCTCAAGCGATTTTTTTTCTATTGAAAAAACACTAGAATAAACTTACGATCAATCAAAACCTTGAGTCAAATTTGTCGATCGACACCCATAACCATCGAAGTAGCCCCTCAAAAGACTAAATTGTACAAACTAAGACTGGTTTCGGAAAACCTCGAATCAAACATCCTTTAACATTGGCACATTTTTCATTTGGAACTGCTTAATTGCTTCAATAGCTTTTACAGCAAAAGTCTCATCTTCAGGGTAATATGCAATAGGATCAGACAACAAAGGGTGGGGAAGATCGAGCACACCTTCTAGCGTCGCGTGAACGCAATAAGCCGAGTATGTAACATGGTATCCGCCTTCTTGGACGATAAGTAGCCTACTGCCGCAATGTTTATCCGCCAATCTTCGAACCATCCGTCCAATCTCTCGATAACCATCCATCGTTAAGCATTGCCTTCCGTTTGGATCAAACTGCCACAATTATTTACAACAAACAACATTTGTAAAGTGATAGAGATTTCGGGTTTTGTCTAGTTACATTACTGCTAGATCACTATGACCAACACCAAAATACGCAAATATGTACATTATAAATTCTGATAATATTTGTTCTTTCTGACAAAATGTCTAAAATCACTCATAGTCCATCCCAACTCATAAATTGAAAAATAATGCACTTCAACATACTCGAATACACGTACTATTACATTGGTAATAATGTCATGCCAATTGAACTAAAACTCAATCGGCTAAAAAGCATGGATATCACGATACATCGAATCAGAATATGCAAATACGCATGGAGCCTTTGAACTGTGTAAGAACAATTTGGTAGAGTTTGATAGGATTCAAACTCACAACATTCGGCTTTGAACTGGCTCAGAAACAGTGTATACGAGCAGTTTTAAACACGAACCGTTTTATCCCATTAGACAGCCCCTCATATGTTTCGGTTTTTTCATATATTTACTCTTTTAAGGCAATTTCGATTTGCAGGAGGATAACATGCCACCTCTGGATAGACAACATTGAGCTTCAAAAACTGACACAATAATTAATTATTAATGAAAATGATCAAGTCAAAAATTATGTACGGGAATGACTTGTTCTCTATAGTGACCATCAATGCCATCTGACACAACGGCGGCACCATCCCCTTATCATTAGCCAAACATTGGCTTTTTAAAGAAAAATATTTTTTTTAGGTGCCACCATTGATGGTATGTATTTTTCAAAATACTAGTTAAAAATACAGATATTCACATATTCACAGTGGGAAAAAAAGAAGAAAAATTTAATAGATGTCGTCGGTTTGTCAGGTGGCATTGGGGAATTAAAAAAAATAGTGTCACCGATATGTCAGGCAACACTTGTTACAATTTTTTAAAATTTTTTAGGCGCCGTCATCGTGTCAGGCAACACCAACAATATTCAAAGAAAAACCATTGTAAAAAGAGTAGTACAAAGCTTTGGTCATTTTAAAAGATTTGAAGTCGGCTACTAGGAGATCTGAACCATAGAAGTCAACGAGGAGTAGGAAGTCTCTTCTTTGGTGTCAAAATCGGCACAAAAGGCCATCGTAAATGATGACATCAGTGGCTATTGAGTACGATTTTCAATTGAGAAGAAGAAAGGAAATTTGAATATAAAAAAAAAGTATATGGAAAATAGAGAATTAAATATGAGAAACGACAGAGAATAACAAATATTCCATTCCCTTTCATATCTCTATTTTACAAGTCAAGAAGACTAAAATCACTTATGAAACAAGCATCGGTCACGGGCTTCTCCTTTATTTTTTTTTGAACTTTTTTTTCTATTTCAACTGTTTAATTTCAGGTGTTTTTTTTTAAATTCTCATCGGTGTTGCTTGACATATCAATGACACAAAAAATTATTTTATTTTTTAAAATTTATTGACCGGTGCCGCTTGACACACCGACGACACCAAAATTTTATTTTCACTCCTTGAATACCCGTATTCTTAACAAGTATTTTAAAAAATATGTACTAATGCCGCCTAACATAGTGGCGATACTTAAAAAAAACTATTTTTTTTAAAAAGCCGATGATTGGCTATTGATGAGGGGACAATGCTATTAATTTGTCAGATGACATCAATAGTCATTTACATACATAATTTTTTACTTGAATCATTTTTGTAAATAATTAATTATTTTGGATCAATTGAGTAAAAAAAGTCCTATATTTACTCTCTTTCAAGGCAATTTAAATTGGCAAGACGATAATATGCCACTTCTATACAAACAAGCTCTAAACAAACAACATTCAACATTGAGGCTTGAAACTGTGGATACGAGCAGTTTTAAGGTGAGTTTGGATGGACAGTGCGTTTACTTGCGATTAGTGTAAAAATAACAGTGGCGACAAGGGCCAAACCAAATAATTTTTTTAGTGAGGCCAAAATTAAATTATAATTTTTACGATAGAAAAAAATACAATTCTACCATTTTAATAAACTATATCTTTATAAATTTTAAAGGATTAAATCAAAATTTTATATTTTTAGGGGGTTAAACCTTTATTAATTTAAAATTTTAAAAATTTTAAAGGGGTCGTAGGAAATTTTTTTCATTTTAGGGGGGGGGCTGGGGCCCCTGCCAACCCCCTAGTTTCGCCATTGGTGGCGATGAGATTAAAAACTATAGTGATACTGTAGTGTAAGACAAACAGTGAGTTAAACGCATTGCACCGCACCCCACTGCCTATCCAAACTCACTCTTAAACATGAACCGTTTTATCCTTTAGACAACTACTTCTCAAATCATAAATAGGAGGATAATGCGTTTCCGCACAATCGAATCCATATCCTCCTACATTGACAACAATATCTATACTAATCGAGCTAATACTCAATCGAACTCTTTGCAAGACAATAAGATGCTACGTCTATACAAACAACCTAAATGAAATTCACAATATTAGATTAGAAACAAAAGGATTAACTTACAGCACTCGAGTCTTGACCGATAACCAGGACCATCATATCCGGCTCGAACTTCTCAACAGCCGGGATAACCAGCTCCCTCATCGCATACCCATATCCCTTGTCACCACTCCCATTCGGCAAAGGCACATTCAAATTATACCCAAACCCTTCACCTTCACCCAGTTCATCCACTGTTCCGTTTTGGGGATGAGAAGGACCCCATGAACCATGATTCATATGAAGCGAAACCGTAAGGACTTTATCCGACCGGTAAAACCCTTCGGCGGTCCCATTACCGTAATGAACATCGATATCCAAAACCAAAACCTTTTTACAACCCGAATCTAAAGCCAATTGAACAGCAAGCCCCGCATTGTTGAAAAAACAATAGCCATCAGCTTGAGTAGGTTGAGCATGGTGACCTGGGGGTCTAACCAATGCATAAATAAGTTCACCATAGCCATCAAGTATATATTTCATAGCAGATAATGTAGTACCAGCAGCTAAAAGTGCAGCATTAAATGAACCAGGGTTTAAAAAGGTTCCACAACAAATTTCTTTCTTACCACCATTTTTATCAGCTTCAATTAACATATCAACGTATTCTGGGGCAAAAAAAAAACCCAAATTAATTGCAAATTAAAGTCAAATTAAAAAAATAAAAAAAAGGGTACCTTGAGAATGAAAAGATAAAAGCTGATGTATAGTTGCAGGTGAACCAGAGTGCCAAGAGATGTAAGAAGAGATGGGTCCTTTCCTGAGGATTGAAACTATGTTTCTAATCCTGTCTGAATTTTCTGGGTGTTTTTCTAACACTTCCAAGAAACCAGGGTTCATCCCTGTATCGAACACACCTTTGCCTGTGTCGTGATCTAACATCCCATCGTGCCAAAACACGTCGATTCGACAAGATGTTGAGGGAGCAGACATTTTTCTGATTTGGGGAACTCACGATGAGTAGCTGAGTTCACTTGTTTCTCTTCTCCTCTTTTATGCCTTTTTTTTTCTTTGGGTTTAACTCGGCCAAGGTCCAACTCATCTTGGGCCTCCTTGGCATAATTCACAAAGGCCTAGACTCACTTATAAATCTTATATTTATATTCGACTTGAATCACGAGAAAAGATTGTATGAAATTATGATTCCACGTCATCCTTATTCATTTTCAATAGAAGAATAACAAATTAGATTTTTCTTCCTGACTTTTAGCATTTTTAGTTGGATTTGAATTTTTTTTTAAAAGGAAAAATTTGAAAATCAAAAGAAAATTTTGATTTGTCATTCTCCTATTAGAAAGTGATAGAGATAATGTGGAATCACAGTTTCATATGATTCCTTTTCATTGGATCCCTATCTAAAGTTATTCTAGTCTATTTTTTATATTTATTTTAGGATTAAATCATTTTTTGAGATCTGAACTTAATAATTATTATTTTTATTTGGGTCTGAATTTTTTAACTTGGTAATTGTTCTTGTATTAGGCCTTGAATTTTTTTGTCAAAGTTATGCTTTGAATAAATTTTTTTGTCCAAGTTAATCCTTAAGCTTGGTAATTGTTCCTATATTGATGTTTGAATGAGACAATTGAGTCTACCATAGGCCTAGACTTTAGGGTTTTCAGGGAAATATCAAGACTAACTTGAATACAAAAAAAGTTTAAGTCCCAATTTGGAAATAATTGCTGAATTTAAAGCCTTAATGTGAAAACAATTGTCAAGTTTAAGGCCTACCTTGGACTAAAAAAAAGTTAAGGCCCTAATGTTAAAATAGTTACTAGGTTGAAGCCCCCAAAAGTGATTTAACCTTTTATTCTATTTGTAGAAAACTTGTGGTGAGGTAGTAAAATTTAGTTGTCCATGTTTATTTATTTATTTATTTTTGTTAATTTGAACTTTATTCCTTTTTTGTTAAATTTGACTCTTGACCTTTAAAAAAGAGTCGATTATTATTATTTTTAACGAAAATTGTTGACTAAAACATCAATTTTTAAATGCAACCTGCCTGGTAGTCTAAATGGACTCTATGTTGATATAACATTATTTGTCTTATATGCTACATTGACAAATAATTTAAAAATTATAAAAATATTTAAAAAATCAAAATTAAAAAAAAGCATGAAGTATATGTGAGTTGCCATGTTTAAAATTTTAATATTTTATTCAGTATTTCTATTAAAAAGAAATAATTTGACTCTTTTTAAAAGATTGATGATTAAATTTGACTGTTTAAAAAGAACAAAGACCTAATTTAACTCAAAAAAATGATAAAAACTAAATTGACAAAATATATAACAATGAGGGTTAAATTTGATATTACGCGTGAATTAGGCAAAGTAATAATTCAGGCTACATATAATCATTATCTAAATAGCCTTTCCTACCAATAATTTTTATCCAAGTCGTATATTTTTATGTCACATAAGACATTCAAGTCATCTATTACTTTTAACCCCTAAACAATTAAGGATTAAAAGTCAAATGAAAGAAGAATAGATGACCCATTTATGCAATTATTAGAGATACGAGGACACGAAGGATGAATTCTAAAAGATTTCGAAATCTTCTTTTAGGAATCTGTTTTAAGAGAAAATACATATGCATATGTGATGGCTTCCAAATGCCATAATCATCAAATAAGGGTATATGAATGTTTTGCTTCATGGATATAATAAATTATTTTACCTTTCAATTTTATATAAAAAAAATTGTTCTTTTAGTCATTCATTTAATTTTTGTCTCTTTTAGTCTTTAAATTTGTAATATTTATCAAATCACCCCAAAATAAATTAAAAAAATAAATAGAAAAACAAAAAGGAAGTGATCGGTTAGAGCAGAAGTGGAATTCTTTAAACGATTTTAAGGATATGTTGACCATTTTGGTTTAGCGTAATCAAAATTTTACTTTTTAGACAAATTAAATATATATATATTTTTTTGGCTCTCTAATTTTACAAAAAAATTATTTTAGCCTTTCATTTGATATTTTACCTATTTTAGTCCTTAAATTTGTATTGTTTGTCAAATCTTCCAAAATATATGGAGAAGTTATCGTTTGTTACTTTTGTTGATGTGCCATGCACATGACTGTCCATGTGTATGTCACGTTAACAATTAGTTAAATTTTAAAATATTAAAAGATATATATTTTAAACTTTTTAATAATTTTAATTTTACAATTTAAATGATTTTTTATAATTGTTTAAACAAGCTTTAAACGAATGTAAACGGGCATGTTCATGAACATAAATGAACTGAACAAATTTTGTTCGTGTTCATACTCATTTATTTAGATTAATAAACATCCAACATCTTTGTCCCCATGAATTCTCCTATAACTCCCAACAGCCAACGAACCTTTGCTTTGATTGCACTGATAATGGGTGGTAGAGACAAGACCTGTTGGTGTTTTATTGCGATTGCAGTACACAATATGAGGCTGTCCATCCCCGTGATGACTATACTTCCTTAACAACCCATCGATGCCCACAACTACCAAAATGAAGTCACCATTAGCTATAATGTTCATTCGTTGTTCCATGGATAACAACACCATGCATGTACGGTGAGCTAGCAATTCGTTTTGCTGATCCTTAAACCACTTTACCAGCAGCTAGACGATCAACAACTACAGTTCTGAACATTGTGACTTGTCCTTCTTCAAATTCTGCGTTTAATCTTTCAGGACTGTCACCTCGTCGGTCATTGATTCTTGCAATAACAATAGTTCTGAACTTGTGATTTGTTCTCACATACCTCCTTCCTCACCATTGGCTGTATATTCCTTGTATCCAATCTATTAATTAACGCTCCGTGAGGGCATCTTCAACATGCAATCCTAGCACCCCTCTACTCTTCCATACTTACCACCTCATCAATCATCACTCGCACCATTGGCTGTATATTCCTTGTATCCAATCCATGAACGTTCCAAGAGGGCATCCTTGTCATGTAATCCTAGCACCTCTCTGTTCTTTCATACTTACCACCGGGGGCAAAGCCAGAACAAATTTTTAGGGGACCGAATGAAATTTTAAATTTTTATAGTCTATATCTTTATAATTTTTAAAGGATTAAATAGATTTTTATAATTTTAGAGGGCCAAAGTACAATTTTACCTTTTACTAATTTAAAAAAAAATTCAAGGGCCTAAATAGAAAATTTTTATTTTAAGGGGACCAAGGCCCTTGCCACCCTCCTGTATCCGCCTCTGCTTACCACCACATCAATCATCACTCACAAACCTATCCACTTTCCAAGATTTCAAAACATATGTATAATCCCCTCCGGAGGTGCATCTTTTCCAGAAAAATATGGACCAACAGAGTTATCACTCATGTATTGGGTCCAATTATATGTGTTTGCTGTATTTTTAATCTAACACTTTATAATTAAAACCAATCCAATACTTGTTTTCTATTTCTTAAAATAAATAAATAATAATTAATTAATTAAATCAAATTTTCAATTAAATAATTTTTTCAACCCAATTTTAATTTCGTTAAAGTTATGACAACTTTACCGTAAAAAAATCTATAAGGAAATATATTTCATTTTCATATTTAACTGATTCATAACGATTAATTAATTTAATTTAATTTTCGAACATCAATTATTTAATTATAATTAATTAAATAATAATTCGAAAATTTTAAATTAATTCACAAGTCATTCCTATACTTAGTGAGAAAATTTATTCATTTGTGGATGTGATCTATTTCTCTAACTTTATCATTTCCATTTATTTTTGCTCATTTGATTTCACGTATAATTCATTTTTGGTTTGAATGAGCTAACAGAAGAACTAATTGGACATACATAATTAAAGCTCAAATAAATTATAATTAAGTTCCAACTTTTTCCCTTTTGGCTAGACTTTTTCCTCGTTGATTTCCTCAAACTTTTAATTACTATTTTCTTTGCTTTGATTTTTTAAAATTTCCTCACATATTTATTTTACTCGTTTTATTCAAGAAATAAAGTTATTACCGATCTCTATGGATATAACCCTGCTTGCTGATATCTACTAATTTATATTTTCAAGTAGGGTTTGTTTTTGTAGATCTCTACCACCTGAGTAAATTTATTTACAAGGAGAGTCATTCGTAGGCATAAATGAATTTATTTTTTCTAGTTACAAAAGAGGAAGTTGAGTTTAAAGTCTCAACCAAAACCAAAATCACTACTTAACGCTGATCTCATAACAAAATATCTTGCAATACTGAAAGTGCTTCAGTAAATATGTACAACCCGATTACACGATCTCTAACCCATTTAGACATTGCATCTTTCGCCATGTTCGTCATCTTTGTCACATGCCTAATTTGAACAATGAGACATTTTATTGGCAAAGTTGAAATGAGACATCAAATAATTTAAAATTTATGTGCTCCCATGCATGTCTGGTCTTCCATTGATTGGAGCCATGTTCTCAACGAAGGTCATAACTCGGTTGCTAAAATTAAAATAGATACCAAGACCTTCAAACTCTCCAACATTAGGATCAAACAACAATAGTTCATTATTCAAGCCAGAAAAAAACAATCCACCATTTTTCCAAAACCCCATGGGATAATCAACTCCATAAATAGATTCAATATTTAACACTTTATTCCATGATTCTTTCATTACCCAACTTTCAAAATTGGATTTAGCTCTTCGATCTATTCTGAAAATAACACCAAGCGATCCAGAAAAGTCGAAAAAATTCCATTTATGTATTAGAAAGCAATCATGGTATGGAGCAAGGAGTGTTGAAAACTTTTCATCTGCCAAGTCCAATGAAAGAACATGCAAGTCAAAATCTCCGACTAGCATCCAATAAAAACACCGGTTTATGCAGTCATCATAGATATAACTATACGTAGGAAAACCAAAAGATATCGGAATCTCCATCCAAGAATCCGTTTTAAGAGAATACAAGTGAGCATGGTCGACAACAACTTGTGTGGAGAAATTTTTTGGAACATCCTCAGCACTTTGTAGTCATTCGTTTTATAATCAAACCCAACATTCAAAAGATTTACATCATAAACAGGATCGAGTTGCATTGGAGGTGGCGGAAGGATTGTAATTTCCCTTGTTGATGGGTTCCAAATGGCAATATCATCATGGTTGTGCAAACACAGCAGCCCATTCATTGACCATGAATAGAATATTGATCCTTAAGATTCTCAAAGTAGGGAATATGAATGTTTCGTTTCACCGAAAAGTTTTCACTCTTTTCAGTTGAAAGACCAGAGAAATAAGTGGTTTTAGAATGGGCATTTTGATGGTAGCATTTGATGAGGAGACGGAGCTTGTTGCTTTTGAGACCATTATGTTGATGTTGAGTCCAAAAATAAGAAGTTCCAAGAGAAGAACGCCAAGATTTACAAACGTTCATGAAGCGTATCACAGACTTACTTGCAAGTTTTGAAAGGATTTTCATTAACACCATATCTGCTACTTCATTTCTACTTTGCATTTTCCTTCTCTATTCATGATTGTTATTGATTTTATTTGAAATTTATTTGATGAATTTTGGGAAATTTTCAACACCAGCTCCTCAAAATGCGAATATCAGAAATAGGTACGTGGTGGGTAATTAGTTTGCATACCTGTGCAACGGGCAGCTTTCGATAGTGTCCTAGCACATACCTTAACCAATGGATCAGTCCAACAACTGCCCATTGTGTACCCAAAAAATGCAAATGCGTTTTCATAGAAATACTACTAAGAGAAGTTGAGACGGGTACACATTTTTATTAAGAGATTCTAATTACCACAATTAAAGGTAATATACAATATTTATTTAGAATAAATTATTCTTGAATGAGAACAATTTTTATTACAAAAATATGTTAAATCTTTAAGAAAAGGATAATTCACTCATAATTAAAAATTTTAATTTTTTATAAAATATATTTATTAATGAAAATAAATAATAAATATATTCAATATACCATATAAATATCTTGATCAAATATTGTTATTAAATATCTGTAAAAAAGTATTGTTATTAAATAATAGACTGAACTGTTTGATTGTAGTAATGTAACATATCTAAATTGAAAATCTAAAATTTATGTGAATCAATTTAATAGAGTTAAACAAATTTTAGGAACTAAATTGAACAAAAATTAAAAACATATGATAATAATAATCATGATCCTAAAACTTTGCTTACCACAAGTAATTATCTACAAATATTCCTAAAAATTAGCTTGAAAAAGTTATAAGTCTTAATGTTATTCGCTAATTTTTAATCATCAGCTCGTGGTGCTGTGACTTGACACCACAATGGTTAAGATTCTTATGCCTTGGTGATTGTCTTCAATGTTGTGACTTTAACAACATGCTGTTGTCATTCGCAGACATCGGTGTTGTGACTTTGTCACCAGTCTACCTGTAGTGTTGTTGTTGCTCGAAATTCAATTCCTAAGTTAGTGTTCAGCTTCAATATCACGACTCCAAATATATGGTGTCATGACATCAATGGCAGTCTAAAAGTTCCTTTGTATCTTTGCCTAAGTCATCTTCCGCACAAGCTACAATTGATCGTTAGAGTTCAAAAGGCAAGATTTTATGTAATTGGTCACAAGACACACTTCAAATACACAAATTATTTATTTAAGGAGAAATTTAACAACTATTTAAAAACATAAAAATGCTTAATTACAAGCTCTTTAAGTTTAAAAAAGAACTTGATTTTTCGTATCAAATTGTGGCAAATTAGTAGTAACTTCATAAGCAATCTACACTATATCCCATGCTCACTTAGCCATAGTTCATTTGACAATTCTCTTGAATTCCTATAGATCCACTCCACAAAAAATAACATATAGTGATTTCTTGTTAGCATTGGCTAGCTTTTCTTCCTCAATGGTCCACGGGACTTTTCGCTTAACTACTCTTCCATTTTCAACATCCATCTTTGGTGGCTTTTAACTAGTCAACACGCCATGCATTTTCATCAGTAGACTTTATTTATGTCTTCATCTGTGATTTTCAGTAAGCATAGGTTCCAACTTCAAGCATATGGGACAAGATGTAGAAGAACCTTCCATAGCTTGATTCTAGCAACATTTAGGATCTCCACTACTTACTTTAAGTTGCAGGCCTTGATACAAATTGAAACTATTAAATCTTTGCTAGCAAACTACACAAAGTGCTAGAAAAAGCATAAGGGATGTGGGTACTTCTCTGGCACCAAACAGGGAATGGTAAACAAATCAAACACACAAGAATTGTTTACGTAAGTCAGTTTTCCTATCACACACCTCATGATAATTCTCAGTTTTGAATCTTCAAAATTGATACTCTCACCACAACATAAATGGTTTTACTATCAAAGTGCACTCTTAAGAAAAGTTCCTTATATAAACATAATAACTGCTTAAACCATCAATACAATATAGTCTCTCCATTAAATAGATTATGCTCGAGACTTGCTTATATAGAATATTTTCCAACAAAAAAAAAAGCCTTTCCAACAAAGGTTATTAAGACGAATGACTACAAAGTGTTGAGGATGTTCCAAACTGAAAGTCTCTCGACAGAAGTTGTTCTCTACCATGCTCACTTGTATTCTCTTAAAACAGATTCCTGGAAGGAGATTCAGATATCTTTTAAAGGTGATCTTATGTATAATTATATCTGTGATGATTATATAAATGGGTGTTTTTATTCGATGCTAGTCGAAGATTTTAACTCGCATGTTCTTTCATTCGACTTGGCAGATGAAAAGTTTTCAATACTCCCTGCTCCATACCATAATGGCTTTCAACCAATACATAAATGGAATTTTTTCGACTTTTGTGGATCACCTATTTTCAGAATAGATCAAAGAGCTAAAGGCAATTTTGAATTTTGGGTAATGAAAGAATCAGGGAGTGAAGTGTTAAATATTAAATCTATTTATGGAATGGGGTTTTGGAATTGTTTTTTTTCTGGCTCAAATAGGGAACTATTGTTGTTTGATCCTAATGTTGGAGAGTTTGAAGGTCTTGGTATCTATTTTAGTTTTAACAACGGAGTTATTATCTTCGTTGTGAACATTGGTTCCAATCAATAGAAGCCCAGACATGCGTGGGAGCACATAAATTTTAAATTATTGTCTATAACCCTAAAATGTGAAAATATAAATTATTATTCAAATTTGCCTATATAAAATCATACAAATCAAAATTCACGTGTAACATTGTACATTAAACTAAAATTGATATATAATTTTAAAATTTATCCCTAATTATACTATATTTACTGTAATGAAACTTTAAAAATATATATGATAAAATTTGTTGATGCTAAAACTAGACAGAGGTAGCAATAGTGATCAACGGTTCACATTACTTAAGGTAAGGCGAAGAGCCACAATATATGGTGATTGAATAATAGAGGTGATGGAGTCCAATGAACGGGGTGAGTATAAAGAGAATGAGTCCCCTTTTCAATCAAGGTTGAGGATTTACATGCCCCAAGCTGTGATCCCAAAGTGGCTGGTGTCATCACCCCTCCAGTTAAGGTATGGTGATTGGTGACATAGTACTCTAAAACCATCACCAAATTTTAAAAAATAATAATTTTTAAAATTATATATAATTTAAAATTTTGAGGTGATTACGTGGCATAATTTCATGGTGTCACATCATCACACCTTAACAAAATCTAACGGATCATATTGGGAACTAGTATGGATCAAAAATTATTTTGATTTTTTTAAAAAAAGAAAAACACTTAAAAAGATGGACTAAAATATTGAGGTTAATACAAGCAGAGAAGCAGGGTTATATATATAATCACAAAACTATACAAAATTCCATGTGGTTTATTGCAAAAGAATTGGAAGCAAATTCTCTTAATACCATACCCTGCTCTTTTTCAGTACCCTTTGGCTCTCTCTCTATATCTTGTACATTCTTCTTACTTCTTCGAGTATGTCAGATACGGATCCTGTGCGATCGTCAAAACATCCGGCCTTTCTGCTTGATTATATGTTAGACATCGACGTATCAAATCCTGCATGGATACAGGAAATCAGATTACACCGTATATCGTTGTTTCATGATAGTCTCAAACTGGTGAAATACAATACTGAAACCCAGCAACTCTGCAGCACATGTACAGATACAAATAACCAAAGTTTTCGGAACCAGATCGGTGGTCGAACCAAGTCACCGGTTCGCCGGTCAAATCAGTCTGACCAGTTCAACCAGACTGTCCAATTTGATTAAATAAATCATTAAAATTTCAAAAAAATCAGATTCAACCACCCGGTTCAACCAATCCATACCGATTCTTGGGTCAACCGGTCTAATGGCCTTCTCCGAACTAATATCCCGGCCAGTTCCCAGTCCAACTGGCAAGTCCAATCCAGTTCAAACATCATTGCAAATAACAAATGCCCTTGAACCTATAATTTAGCTTTAATTTATTTATCTAGTAATCCTACAAGAAGCGGCATCTAGCAAGTCCAGAGCTCAAATCCCGGCGCCTGCAATCCCTTCCCTTATCCCGACGGCCTCTTTTTTTACCAAAGTAAAATAACAAATACCCTTATTGTTCATGTGTCATGCCATTGAACTATAAACTCTAAATTGGATTACCATTAGAGGAAGTATTTTCTTAAAAGGAGATTCTCTACAATTAACAATCGAAACATCGAGTCAAAGTCAAACCGTCATACTGAAATAACCATAATTTTATAACTTTCTGGCTTTTGATGCTTATGTAATACAAATGTTTTATCCATCAAGAAAAAAGCAGTAGAAACTATCAAAGATAAATAGAACAGACCTTTGCCTCATTGGAGACCGTCGGCCTTGATGGGAATTCAACTTTACGAGCTTTGATAATTGTGTCTTCACGCAATATTCGTTCTTGAGTTTGGTCATGCCCAAAGGGGCGTTTACCAAAAAGCATTTGGTAAAGTAGAACACCAGCTGACCAAACATCCACCTGTTTTTAATGGAATACCACGGTCAAAAGAATATTTAAAGACAAATATCGAACCATTTGCAACAACAGTGAATGGATCAACTGATCTGACACATGGTAATCAAACATCTGCTAATCAAGTTTCATATACGGCCTCAATTTCAATTAGCAAGGAAAAAAGAGCGAGAAGGAAGAAATGGGGGATGTTGTCACCAACCTTCGATGAAATAAGAGGCGTTCTACTGAGCTCAAAGCATTCCGGGGGCAAGTACCTGAAACCACAAAACAAAAGGAGATACAACCACACACTATAGAACCAAGCACGAAATAGAAAGAATAGGTTGTATACAAACATAGAAAATTAGAATCACCTACTAATTCAATAAGCCTACATGCAATAATTAGAGTAGAATAACAAGTCCGTTGATATGGAAAGAGAGCCTATTTTAACACCAACTGAACATCGATATAAACTAAACCCCGTTTGAAGGACATAAAATATGTAGCACAATGTAACAAATCAGAGAATTTTCTTTCCGATAATTTATCCTCATAAGGAAATTCAACGACATGCAAGTTCTAAATATGTTAAACTTAGCAGATAACTGGGGTAAGATATGAGGAAATTGCAGCAAAAATGGGGAGAAAATGCAGCAAAGATCGATATTTTCAAGGAAGGACATCAAACTGTTTACTTACCAATATGTTCCAGCTCCCTGGGATGTAAGTTCCATACCCTGGGATCCAACATCGTCCTCTACTATTTTGCTAAGACCAAAATCAGTCACTTTTGCTACACCTAACTCATCAAAGAGAACATTGCCAGGCTTCAGATCATAATGAATAATCTTCTGTGCTCTTTTGTTCAAGTATACAAGGCCTTGGAATATTTGAACTATGATTATCCTAGCTTCTTTCTCAGGCAATACTGGTGTTGCTTTCAAAACAGCATCGAGGTCTTTGCCTGGAAGCAATGTAAGAAATCAAAAGACAATGAAAGTAAACATGCAAGGTAGATTTATCAAACCATCATCCAGAGAATTTGCAAGTTTTTTCTACGAAGAAACTAAATCAAAAAAGGCTCCCAGACACATGAAGTGGTTGAGAGAGCTTACCGCTACAGTACTCTAAGACGGTGCAGAAAGTATTCTGGTCAATCTCAAAAATGTCCCAAAGCCGAACAATGTGATGGTGCACCAATGTCTTGTGAATGTTGTACTCTCGAATTGCATGCCGTATGTAACTTTGCTTCTTATCCTCACTCCACTGAGCATTCAGACCATGAAGCTTACATGCAACGTATCTATGTTCTACCAAGTCATAACCCTGCCGGAAATATCTCACTTCAAATCACTGCAAAAAGATATATTTTCACAATTGCCAATTTTGGCAAAGGAATTCTAGACTTTTGACATATCTAATAGGCCGTGTTTAAACATGCTAAGCAAAACATTTCAAAAATATAAGCTTGCCAGAGTTCTGACCTTATAAACTTCACTGAATCCTCCTTTGCCAAGAAGATTTAAAAGGGCGTATCTATTATTCAGTATTTGAAAATTGTTAAAACGGGAACCATCCTCATCCCGAATGCGCTTCATTTCACGTATAAGCCTTCCCTTATCTAGTTCACAGCGATCTCTTTCACGGAGAAGACTTTCCTCCTCCTAAAGAAAAACCATAACTCAATCATGAAAGATGTGCAAGGAAAACTCAACATAATTGTTATGCTCTTTAAGAATATCAGATAACGCAACCACTTGTAGATATAAACTTACACGTTTTATAGAGGCTAGACGTGACTTGTATATCTCATCCTGGATTAGGACATCTTCTTCTTGTGCACTAGATTCTGCATCACTAGCATCACCCTTGTCTTCAAACAAAACATAAAATTGTTGTTCTTTAGAAGTATACTCCTTTATAAATTTCTGTCTGGGTCATGCTGGTTGTGCATGTGTGTGTGCACTACAATATTTGTTTATGTTCCATTATTAATGAGTGTGCTCATCTACAATGGTGTATGTGCACTGGTGTATAAAAAAATTAGGTGCATATACAATGAGTAAAGTCTTCAAGTAAATGTCAGATGTCACCACTATGACTCCCCAATGCCAGCTCAATGAGTCAAATTGTGGTCAAAATCCTTCCAACATGCACCTTGTGCACAGAATGGCTAAAACACATAATAGTATAAATGTTAGATATACAGCCAGACTCCTGGTTAGCACATGATTCTCTAATGAGTTGACTCAGAATAGTACATCTTTTACACAATTGACGCTCGTAGGCTGGCAGTATGCAATAAATTGTTCTCTAGAGCATGGCAACCATTTGGTCATATAATCACTAACCAAAATCTTATTTTACTTCTTTGGGATTGACTCGTTAAGATATTAGTAAAATAGTGGTCCGCTATAAATATCCCAACTGATATTAACAAATTTGCTTTTCTTTGTTTCGGTAAGTGCTACCTAATTATGATTATTTTATATCGATACTTGTGTAATTGTGATTCTAACTTATGTCAGAATTCAGCCTACAATTATATATATCATTGATATATTAACTTTCTTTTAAGAGATTGACTCTCAAAAGGTTTATGCCTCTTTAAGGCTTACTCTTTGTGTCATAAAAGGCAAAAAAATCTCCTAGTCTATTGCTCATTATACTTTTATTGTGTATCATAATTGTTGTTGATCTCATATGCACTCTACTTAAATATCCATATTTGGTAAGCATTTTGAAAATGAAATTATGCATTACCAGACTGTCGCTTCTTCAATTGTTTCCTCTGTCGTTCAACGGCCTCCTTAGCTTCCAACAATTGTCTCTAAAAAGAAAATGAAGGGAGACGTATTAAAATTAAAAATAATCATGAGAGTACACTAAAAAAGGGAGAATCCTCCAGCCTAAATTGTTATATCAACTAACTTTTCCTTTTATGATTACATAGGCAATGTGGAAATAAGAACATACAAGATGAGCATTTAGATCTTTCAGTGCTTGACCATCCTCCCAAGTCTCAGATATGACTGTTCCAGCTCTGAAGGCAAAAGAATATGGGGTAAATTCATTAATCAAGAGACATGATGAATTATAAAACTGTGATACCACATTAACATAAATAATGTACATGCTACAGAAAGAACAACATTAAACCAAGCAGCTTGTAAAAAAAGCAGCTTGTACAGAGAATTATAAAGAAAAATTGTATTTGCATGGTTCACCAAAACATCCCCACCCACCCCCAACTTATGTTTAACATCAAAGTCACCCGTTTTATTAATAACAAGGAATTGTGGACAACATGGTAACTTCCTATTTCAATTTATGATGAACAACACAATTATATTATTTTTATAAGGAAAACTAGCAATGCATTATTTTAGTACAGGTTGGAACAATCATAACGAACCGTGTGATAATGTTCTCAAATAACATCTAGCAGCTTTATGCTGGCTGAGTCTTAGCTCGGTGCCAACCATTGTTGTTACAGCAACCTGAAGGTCATGAGTTGTAGTGCACTTACACACGCAATATCCTCCAATTTATTAGTTTTGAGGTTTGGGGGTTTATGGATAGTTTAGGAAATGTATCAAGAAAAACATGTGGCAGCTTTATGAGTCCATCTATATCAATTCTTAAATTGAACATTTTAAATTACTTCAATAATCATCTTCTTTTCTTTTCTTTTTGGTGCTATTTTGATATACAATCAAATATAACAACATTCTAAAGAATTTTCATTTTCTCACTCACCAAGAACTACACCAAACATGGAGGATACAAAGCAAGCACATTATCTAAAACGTTTTGGGTTTTTTTTTAATTACACCACATTTTAGGTCAGAAGGTTGCGGCGTACATTCTTTTATTGAACACACTTACACACTTAATACACACTTAATACAGTCATCATTTGTTTGCTCTCATTAAATGCAATTTTCCAGCATTTAACATAATTTTCTTCTATTAACTTTTTCTCTCAGACTAAGCAACATGTCATGCACGAAGAATCTGTTTCAACCACATAAACTAAATATGGGAAGCTCGTTGATCTTGATATACCTGATTACTCCCACATTTCCGAGTCTCAAGGAATCCTGCCGTACTTTCATCCTAGCTTCTTGTCTCTCAGCTTTTGAAACAGCTATCAACAGATCAGATATCATTTTTGTTCTCTGAATAACAATCAAATAAGAAGCCCAGAATTAAAACTAACACCATAAACTGCAATCACGCAGAGCTAATAAACATACTTGCCTTTTCTAGTACTTTTCATTATCATTTTCCTGTTTAGGCATGGGTGACATATTTATAACATTTTATATTCTGCCTCGTGAAACAAACAACGTTTTTAGAAGTTCAATTATGTCAAAAAGTTAACGGTCCACAAGAATATTACAAAAACGGGCTTCCTC
Source organism: Gossypium hirsutum (assembly GCF_007990345.1). Taxonomy (NCBI): domain Eukaryota; kingdom Viridiplantae; phylum Streptophyta; class Magnoliopsida; order Malvales; family Malvaceae; genus Gossypium; species Gossypium hirsutum. The sequence continues at coordinate 63,605,712 of NC_053449.1, read as the reverse complement.
GGAAGACACGTGGCTTGTGGAAATATAAGCAACTTTATATATCAGATTGAAGCAAAGAACAAGCCTCCATCATAGCGAACAACAAAAATCCGGGTGCTTTAGATTCCATCATAGCATAAACATGCAAGTTCCATCAGAAATGAGTCAAATTATGTTGACGAAAGTATTGTTTTTTCCTTGTTTGGTAACATTGCCTAAAAAGACAAATTCCAGGCATTAAAGGGCTTCTAGTCAAGGACGCTTGTTCACTATAACTTTAGTTTACATATACAAGATTTAGCTGCTTTTAATAGCAGAACGAGGTAAAAACGATAGAGAGTCACCATCCCATCTAAAATATGTTAATTTCATCTGAAAATGGATTAATGTAATGTAGTTGCCTCTGAGCTTGAATAAAAATTATAATTAAAAAAAAAAAAGAGGATCCCTTCCTGGATTTAGTTAAAGACTTGAATAGAAATCTTATATGTTTCTTACTTGAAGCATTATAATCCTTTCTTCCCCCCCTTTGAGGAGGGAAAAAACCAGAAGAAAAATCTTGTTTATCTAAGATCTACACTATAAATGTACTAGAGGTGCGATATAAGCTCATATCAATGGAGATTGAATAAGGTTAGAACTTTCAGTTTATCGAGATCCATCAATTAAGTGTAACAAACACCTTTGGCTTCATTTGCTGGTCATAATCTTTAATATCTTTCAATTCCTGCCAAAACACAATAAACACTAAAAGGTAAGTAGTAAGTAAATAAAGACGTTTGCAATGCATATTAGCAGAGGCACTCAAAAACCTTCTCTAGTTGCCGACAAAGATTTTGATAGTCAGAGACTTCCTGACGACATTTCCGTAGGTCCTCCTCCAAGGCTGCAACTTTTGCACGTAAAGATGTTACCTCTTCCTAAGTTAAGTTGCCAACCAAAAGGATTAGAACTGAATCATAAAAATCAGCGGCACCTCTAAGAAAATGACCCGAACATATATTTTAGAAAAGAAATTTAAACTGGTTGCAAAGGAAAATCATAGTCCTTTTTCCTTCACATTTCTGAACTAAAATAAATAAAACCCAATTTGTTGCCTAAAAATTGAAGAAATCATCTAAATAGTTAAAATGAAGAAATACTTTACAAAAATGCATACCTCCAATGAAGTGCGCTGATCAGTCCAGAACTGCTCTTTAGGCCTACTATCCTGAGAGGTTATATAAATATCAAACTGCCTTAAAGTGTGTGTGATTTGACTCATATAACTAATCTTTTATAATACTTATGTAGTTTTACTAACTAATCTGTTATGCCATAAAGAGCGAGAAAAAAAAATTCTCTTGTTTTCCTAGTTTTCCTCTATCTGTATCAAATTTAATAAAGGAAAAATTCCTCTTATATTTTCTTTCACAATAAACCAGTTAGTGTAGAAGGAAAATAAATGAAAACGAGGACATTCCCACAGGTTTAAATATAAACTATAAGCATTATTTCTTATCAATATAGACCTTACTTTTTAATTTTCCCTCATATCTCTCTTTCCTCAAGAACAGTGTACACCATATAGAGTAATATAAAGAACTCCAGAGAATAAGCTTAACCACTGAAACAGAAGGAAAAATATGCAAGCCAAGTCTTCAAGATTAGTTTATTTTCCTTCTGTTTTCACCTTTACCTTTTAAACTTTAAAAATTTGACCTTCAACTGCCCCAATCTTGGCCCATACGGCACTAAAATGAATAGTCCAACAAACCAAAAACTAAAAGGTTGCTAGATAATAATATAATGTGCAATTTTGGTGTTTGCAAATTTAACAATAAACAGGAACAGAATAAAAAAGCAAAACATTCAATGGAAGTAAAGGCGCACCTTGTGGAAAGAGTTCTCAAGTTGACCATTTGAAGGTGTTACAGTCGAACTAGACGTTTGTTTTGTCTGATCGTTAGCTCTAGAACCACGGCCTCTGCTTGAAACACAGTGACCCCTTCCACGGCCTTGTTTTCTCCTATTTCCTTCGGAACTTGCCTTGGACTCCATAGGCTCCACAATCTTTTGCGTCCCTTCAGTAGCCGCCTAACCGATTTTTCATTAAAAAAAAATTATAGAACATAAAAGGAATAGTCACAGTGCAGAGAGAAGTGAAAAGAGACAATTATGCAAAGCTGTCCGACAAATTGCTTCAGTAAAAATGCCATTAAATTACGTTGAATAGGTCAAAAGCAAAGAGATTGCTTCCGAACCTCCAACAACATAAACTCATGAATCATGAACCTACCTCAACATGCTCAAAAACTGGCAAGTTACCATCTCCTTGAATTTTCTGGCGCTTCGATGTGTTGGCTTGTATTAAAAACTCTCCTCCATTCTATCATCATAAGATTTATATAAACAGACATTATTCAGTTCTCAATACTTGAAACGAAAACGATGAGCTAAACAATCCAAGACAGGACAATGGGGTTCACGTAATCCAAATTTACATAGAAATGGTACAAAATTTACTCAAAAACTTGGTGACAGCTTCAAATGCTGAAAAAAAAAACAAGTTATTAAACCGAATATTCGATCAATTCCAATGATCCACCTTAACTAAATAAAACTTCAATTCATTTACACCCATCATTTCATCAAGCCGTGTTGTATCTCGACACAAAAGTAAGCCAATGCCATGCTAACCACTACTTTCCAAAGAAATAAACAATTAAACATAAGAACACTCAAAACCGCAATCGTTCCATCTGCCTAGAATATAAAGTGCTGCTGGAAAATGTGCCCCAAAACCAAACAATATTTCAAAGAATTGTAAGAGCTTTTTACCTCATCATCGGAATCACTTGAACTAGAAGCCTCCGACAAGTCCTCAGCAGAAACGAATTTCGAAGCCGACGATAGAGAAGACCAAACCGGCTGTTGCTGTTGCTGTTGCTGTTGCTGTTGCTGTAGTTGTTGAGTTTGCGGCGGTTGCTGAGAACCAGTGGCTGAAGAAACCTTGCCTACTAAGCGAGCTTCAAGCTTAGCCATCTTGGTAGGCAAAGAATTGTCCGATTGGTTTGAGGAATTAGAAGAGAAATGTAACAACATATCATCCGACATTGCGGGACCAAACTCGATCCAACAAATAACACAACAGAATAAGTGATCAATACATTAAGGAACTGCGAAAAAAAAAAAGACAATATCCTAAAAAAATTATTTAGGGTTTTGAGGGGATAGGATCAAATAAGGAATAAGGCTTGGGGTGAGATTTTCCTTTTTTTAGATTTGGGGTTTTTCTATCAAGGGTTTTTGGGTTTTTTGAAGTTCCGAAATTGGGGCAAGTGGAAGAGAAAAATTTCAAGAGATTTTCCAAGAACAATATTAGATTTTTCAATGGGGATATTTGATTTGGGAGTTAGGGTCTAGATTTGGATGTAACATGGCCATCACTAACATTGAAATAAGTAAATAAAATAGGGGTAAACTACTTTTTCAGGTTACTAAACTATTATTAAGTTTATATTTTAGTTATTTAATTTAAAAAAATTATAAAATTATTATTGAATCATTCAAAAAATTTTATTTAAGCCACTAGACTATTAAGTTTTTTCTTTTTTGCTAGTGAGTTCTAAGTGATGATTCGATGATCGTTACGATGGATCAATATACGTCGATGAATAGAAGGACATGTCTTAAATCCAAGTCAATCTTACGATTAGTGTCGAAGATCGTAAAAGAAAATTGTTTAGATTTTGGTTCGCAGATATGTGACATGTAAAGCTATTTCATGGGGCGTGAAACTAAGTTGTAAAAGAAAATTGTTTAGATTTTGGTTCGCAGATATGTGACATGTAAAGTTATTTCATGGGGTGTGAAACTAAGTTGTAAAAAATTGAGGGAAGAGGAGCTATCGATTGGTGCAAGCGGTGTGAATAGAGAAAGTAATATAATAATTTTAACAACCCAACATGAAAACTTTCAAATAATTCAATAATTATTTTGTAATTTTTTTGAATTTTATGTAATTTACCCATAAAATAATGGTAAGAGTGTTGGCAAAAGCCTACATACACTTGGACAATCCAAGTTCGAGTCAATAAGATCTTATTTGTTGGTTAAGAAAAAAGTTTCGGGTCTTTAAGTACCTTCGAGTCTCATTATGTATAATTGTGATTGATTTTTTGCCCATTGTATTTTGTATTAGCTTGATTCTATATTGTAGTTGGCTAAACATGCATATATACTTGTGAATGTACTTTATTTGTAATAGTAAAGTTTCATGGTTGTTCATCTGAACAATATCGTCTCTAATATTCGAATTTGAGTCCTCTTTTTAGGAGTGCAATGTAAAAAATAATAATATGTGACTTTGCTTGTCTCTTTAATTTAAGATTGAGAAAACTCGAACTATCTAATAATTTTTGTATGAAAAGATCATGTTTTTTTTTAAGTAAATATAAGGTGAGATGGATTTTTTTGGTTTCGTAAGTGTGGAGTGATTATAATAATCGTCTTTTTTGCTTGTTATGTGAATTTATGATTTTACCCAACTCTTGAAAAACCTTCAAAGATTCCTTTTAAATTTTATATTTTGGAGATGATTTATCATGCAATGTTTCAAGTTATTTTTTATCTATGCTTTAAAAAAAAGGCATAATGTCAACTTTAGTCCTTGATTTTTACTATGTTTTGTCAATTTGAATATTTTTCGTTTATTGAGTTAAATTTGGCTATTAATTATTCAAAAGATTTAAATCGTTTTTTTAAACGGAAATAGTAACTAAAACATTAAATTTTTAACATGTAAATGTGGTAACCCGGGTGACAATCCACTTGTACTTCATGTTCACATTGCATTATTTGTCTTGTATACTGCATCAACAAATAATTTGAAATTATAAACTATTGAAAAATAAAAGAATTTCAAAATTTTAAAAAAAATCAAATATGAAAATTCAAAATAAAAATAACATGAAGTACATGTGGATTGCCATACGAGTTGCCATGCTTAAAATTTTAATAGTCAATATTTTTGTTAAAAAAACAACAATTCAACTTTGAAAGTTTTATTGTCAAATTCGGCTATTTAAAAAAATTAATTGACAAAATATGAAAATGTTAAGGACTAATTTTCACATAATGCCTTAAAAATTTTTAAATACTTGACAATGTGAGATCATCGCCTCATAAGAATGTTTGAAATCCAGATACGGCAATCACATTTCCAGAACCTCACATTACCATCGAAAATATAAGATTTCATGAACCAAATGTCCCTTAAGTTTTTTTAAAGCTATTCACTTCTATTCAAGAGTGTAATCGGGTCGAGTCCAAATACTAGCAAGTTCGAGCTTGACACCAGGCTCAAACTCTACTAGCAGATATTGGAATTAAGTTTTAGAGGGGCTTAACTCGAATTTTCAAAATAAAGTAGGAGATTAACAATTTATTTTTCCAAAAAAGTGGGGTTTAAAGGGAATAATGAAATTTTTCAAAAATTAAGAGGGGGCAAATTAAAAAATTCAACAAATTTCAAGGTAAAAATTAAAATTTCCAAAAATTTTGTAGGGGCCAAGGCCCCTTGGCTTCTATTATGGTGTGCATTTGTTGAGCTTGATCAAACATTTATTTCTAAGCTTGAGCTCAAGCGAGCTCGATTAAACTCGTTTATCAATTTTCATATTCAAGCTTAAACTTGAGCTCAATTAAGCTCATATGTACTCAAGCTCGAGCTCAGCTCAATAATTAACCTAAGATGGTAAATTTTTTATAGTCCCTTTAAAAAATATGAAATAACATGTTGATACAATGATTAAATTATACTTTGACCTCCTTTAAAAAAAATAATTCCTAATCCTCCACATTTTATAGGTCCATTAATGGATAGATATTTGCCACGAGTTTTAAAATTGTTTCATACCCAATGCGAGGATCAAATCATTGACCACTAGTTAAGGTAGAAGAGACTCTTGTCATCTTACTTAACTTTATTGTTTATTTTTTTAATCATTCATTGTTTTATTTAGGGATGAAATCGGCTCGGTTTTTTTTAGATTTTTGAATGGCTCATCATGATTTGGACCGGGTTCGATTCTCTTTTTTTTATGTTATTATTTATTTATTTAAAAGATGAAATTTTTTATATCTTTTAAATATATTATTTGGTAAATTTTCAAAGTTTTTTTAATAAATATTTGTAGAAAATATTTGTTTAAACAAATAAAATTAATTAATAAATTTTATATGGTTGTTACCTTTTAAAAAAAGGATTTTTTTATTTTAATTTATTTTCACAAATTTAAAGATAAAACATTTATTTTACATAGAAAAATTAAAATTAATTATAAATTAAATAAAAAGCAACATTTAATTCAATTCGAGCAAACTTAATTTTTTAACTTGTATTTAGTAAATCATCCAAACACCTTGATCGGATCAAATTTCAGTTCCTTAAAATTTCAAGCTCAGCCCATTTTATCATCTTATATTACATGTTTTATGAAGGAGAAATTTAAAGTCCAAGTAACAACAAGAGAAAATTTGTGATAACTTTTATCACAACAATTCAAAGTTAATGAAAATATTATCGAGTCTAAATGATTAAAATAAAAAATGTGACAATCTACGTGGCATTAACTTCGCATTAGAAAGTCTTTTTTGATTCATACATTCATTGGATTAAAAATCAGTTGGTATATCGATTTAGATAAAAAGATTGAATCGATTTTTAGGTGGATCGCTTGAAATCGATAAAAAATAAATGGTTGACGATATTTTTAAAGAATTAAGCTTTTGATATTTTCATGTACACACCAATGATATTCCTTGGGTTATTTGGAGATCGAATTCGAAATTAATATCAATTAAAGATTAGAAAAGTATAGGGATTTTAACGAACCAAACTTTTGATATTTTCATGTGCACACCGTCATTTGGATCAAGTCTAAAATTTTAAAATTGAAAAGTATAGGGACTTTGAATGAATCAATTAGACTATATAGGCCAAATAAACAACTATAAACATAATAAATGACTAGTAATTAAATTAAACCAAATGAAAATAATTACAACTATTTAAACTAAGACTAAAATTTCAAAATTCGAAAAGTGAAAAGTGAAAAGTGAAAAAATTTAAATTAATTAAATTAAAGGAAAAGGACTAAATTCACAATTTTCCCTATAATTTATACATAATCTAATTTATAATAAGTGGTTGTATTACAAAAACTAAAGTGAGCAAATGCGAGCGGATGAGAGACAATTAGATGCCTTAATTTGTGTTGGGCCTAATTTTGGGCCCTTTATATAAAGGCTTGCCATTTCTCCTCCTTTCTATATTTTCCACATTTCCCACCTCGCACGTTGTCTTCATTTTCCTCCTCGATTTCTCTCTCTCCCCATTTCCGAGAAAATAGTACAAAGAAAAGAAAATGGCCGATCAGCTTACCGACGAACAGATCTCTGAGTTCAAGGAGGCCTTTAGCCTCTTCGACAAGGATGGCGATGGTCCTTTATCTTTCTCTTTATTTTTTTTGCTTTACTTCTTCAAGTTTTTTTTCCTCCTTTTCTTAAACCATTTTTTATCGAATTTCTTCATTCGATTCAGCCCCGATTCATAGATCTAAGCTTCGTTTTTTTTTGGATGCATAATTTTTTGTTGTTTAATACTGCGATCATTTTCGTTTGCGATTCGAATGATGTGACGGACCTAGCTTTCCTATTTATGAATTTACGAGTCTGTTCTTCTTGTTTTGTGATTTCATTTCCTTTATTTGATATTGCTTTTAAGTTTTACTTGCTCTCTTTCATTTTCAATTATTGTTAACCTTTCGCGGTCGTCTCATTGATTTCATTTATTTGACGTTTTTTGGATGCAAACATGAATCTGTTTAGATTATTATTTATGTTTGAGATTTCGATTTGCTCGTTTTATTTGACTTTCGACATATACTTTCTGTAAAATCTTAATCTTCTTAGCGAAGCTTTCATTACTGTTGGATTTGATTCCCTTTAATTGAACTTGCATTATCAATATATACTGAAATGTATGATCTCCATTAGTACTTTAATGGACATGCATATTGATGGTAAAAGTCATTGCCTCATTGTTCCATCTTGAACATCAACTTCTATGTTTCTATTTAGTGTGCTTGAAGCTTAATACAGCCGAATCCGGGATTATTCTATAGGTTAATACTCATGAAAATTCAAGACATGTTGTGAATGATTCTATTGATTATTTTCGTGACATGTTATGCTAATCGATGAAATATGATGTCTCGCTCTACAGTAAGGATATGGAATTCATCTATGATGGGAAAACATGTATAGTTTTTTTGTGTAATTACTTGTATGGTATTTATTATCTAATCCGTGATTTATCGAACTTGGATGTCCATGCCGTGAAACTTATCAGTGGTTAGGTTCTGGTAATTTGATAAATTAGATTAAATTCATCGATGCTTTCCTTTGGCACATAGAAAACCGGTTTACCATCCTCTTCATTTCTTGCTTGGCTGTGTAAGTCTTTCTGAATTATCTTTTAACGTGAAATTTTACTGCTATGATGCTCAAAATTTTTGTTTTTTCTGGAAGTATCCATGTCCGGTGCTCGTATTTTGACTCATATGTGGACATGGGTATGTGGATATGACCTTCTACGAATCCTGTCCTGGTCAAATGTAGTTAGTGGTGTTGATTGTTTACCAATATCACAGTATTTGTTTGTTGCATTTATTCTTATCCTTGCTGCAGGGTGCATTACTACCAAGGAGCTGGGAACCGTGATGCGATCACTTGGGCAGAACCCAACTGAGGCAGAACTTCAAGATATGATAAACGAAGTTGACGCCGATGGAAATGGGACCATTGATTTCCCGGAATTCCTTAACCTGATGGCAAGAAAGATGAAAGATACCGACTCAGAAGAGGAACTTAAAGAAGCATTCAGGGTGTTCGACAAGGACCAGAATGGTTTCATATCTGCTGCCGAGCTCCGTCATGTCATGACAAATCTTGGTGAAAAGCTTACAGATGAGGAAGTTGATGAGATGATCCGTGAAGCTGATGTTGATGGTGATGGGCAGATCAACTACGATGAGTTCGTCAAGGTCATGATGGCCAAGTAAGAACCTCTCTGTCTAACCATAATCGAGCCAAAATCGGTGAAACCCCCCCCCCAAAAAAAAAAAAAAAAAACCAGTGCAGACCAGTTTGCTAAAATTTATATTTCCTTGGTAGGACATAAATGTTTTTATTGTACTAGTTTTTGATTGTGGGTTTCATGTTTACATACTATTTCTTACTTGTTTGCCCTGTATTTTTTTGTTCATTACTGTCCCTATCATTTTACATTTGGTGCTTTTATTTCTATTCTTGGTGCCATTAAAAATTAAATTAGAACAATTTGGAAGAGAATTCAATGTTTCTTCTTTATGATTCCAATCTATCCCACTTTATTGTAAAATTACATATTTGTATGGTTAATATTCTAATATTCCACATCATATGGATTGTTATATGAAATAAATAGTTACACATTTTAAATTTATTCAAAATTCAATGTGCATAATTTATGATGATCAAAAGATGAAATCATACAAATAATTTTACATGTAAATCAATCTTTTCTTATGTATTTAAAACTCAATCAAATTTTGTAATTTTTTATTTTCAATATAATTTATATTTATCATGTGTGTAATATTTCAAATCAATTCATATTGATTGAGAATGATGTCTTTGTTAATATATTTCTCATATACATTGTTGAGCAATTCTTTTTTAATTTACTGTTTTGGCATGATGGATTATTAAAATATTAATAACATAAAAAGTTCAAAAGGAATACAATTATGTGTAAGATAAAAAAAAACACATGCATATAAATTAACAGTATTTAATGGAAATTATGGATAATAGGTGAAATGTACATATTTCCGGAAGAACATGATTGAGTGATCAATTTGATTAATTTATTTAATGGTGGTAATAATATTTTGGGTGACCAAAATAAAAATATTTTATAATTGTAGAGACTGTTGAGGTAGTTTGCTTCCTAAAACAAAATTTTAAACAAATCACTAGAGATGTTCATGAGTTAGTGTAAGTTTTTTTGGCTTAAGGGTTTGAAATTAAGTCATTTTAATTGACGTTTTTTGAATTGAATTGGAAATTCGTTGGAGTGTCAGTCTGAAGGAGAGTGTTGAACCGACGAATTGGTGGATGGACCGATTCGGCCACCTATCCAATTCTAAAAATATTTATTTGAACGGACTTGATGGTCCCCTCAAGCTCAAACTTCCATCCAACCCAATTGGGTCGAAAGGAAACAAGACAACAAGGGATATATAAAAGAATGCATAGATATTTGAATTTCATTTCTTCAAATTCTATTTTTATTTTCATTATGGTAGTAATTACGTAAATAAAATTACGCTCAAATCTAATTACTTATAACTTTTTAAATTCTCGTACATAATTTAATTTTAAAATTTATTTTTCATATGAGCTTAAGATATAAAAAATTATATTACAAGCATGAACACTTTTAAATGATTATAGTAAAAAAATCTAAAATTATATTACAAAATTTAAAAATTTTCTAAAGTTAAGATAAAAAAGTATATAATACAAAATAATTTGTGTTATAAAAATGTTATAAAAATATTATAATATATTTATTTATAAAAATTATTGTAAAAAAATATCGACATAACTTATTTACGTTCCATGTTATATATTATAAAAATAATAATGTACTTATTTATTAAAAATTGTGTGACAATTATTTACTGCAACTTATTAATAAAAATAAATTTCTAAATTTATAATAAAAATTATATTATTTATAAAAAATATTATTAAAATTGTTAAACCCTTTATAATTTTTTTACAACGTTATATATTATAAACTATATATTATTTTTATATAATTTTCATTTTATAAAAAGAAAAGTTATAACTTAGTATAAATATTTTTCAAAATTAAGTTTATATAATTAAATTAATAGGTTATTTGCGAATTTAAATATTATGTGGTAGATGCTAGTTATGCATATACAAGAGATTTTTTTACACTATATCGACAGGTACAATACTGTTTGAAAAAATTGAGTCAAATACAAGCACCAAAGATAATTCGTGAATTTTTTAATTCGAGACATTCAAATATTCAAAATATGGTTGAGAGAACATATACTGTTTTAAAAAAAAGATTTCTCGCGTAAACAACATAATCTCAGTATAGCATAAAATAACAGTGTTGGATCATACTTTATTCGTAAGTGAAATTTGGAATAATTCATATTTTGAAGAGTACATGAAAATATATCGAGGATTTAGATAAATTTGCATATAATAATTATTTTTTGTTATTTTTTAAAATTATAAATTATATAATTATATAATTACAATATAAAATAGAAATTAACCTTAAAAAAAGTATTATTCTTTATAAATACAAGAAATAAAAAACAAAAAACCTAAATTTCTTAACTTCTACTGCAAATACTTCCTCAATTCGTCTAATCTATCAAATCCAAAACCCATGACGAACGGAGCAACATCGCCGGTGACGGCGGCGACACTGAAGGTTGAGCATAGCCCACTGCTTTCTCCGACCAGCTCCCAGTCGGTGACGGAGACGGTGAACGGTTCCCACCGTTTCGTGATCCAAGGTTACAGCTTAGCCAAAGGGATGGGCATTGGGAAGCACATTGTCAGCGATAATTTCACTGTGGGTGGCTACCGGTGGGCTATTTACTTTTACCCCGATGGTAAAAACCCCGAAGATAGTTCCACTTACGTCTCCGTCTTCATTGCATTGGCTAGCGAAGGCACCGATGTTAGGGCCTTGTTCGAGCTTACGCTTATGGATCAGAGCGGCAAAGGCAAACATAAGGTTCATAGCCATTTCGATCGGTCCCTTGAGAGTGGACCTTATACCCTCAAATATCGCGGCAGTATGTGGTAGGGTTTTAATCTTTTTACTCTTTTAAGTTTCTTTAATCGAATGTTTACAAATCGAATGAATACATGCTCTGTGGAAAAGCGATTGGTAGAAAATGGAATAATTTCAATTGATTGAAAATGAATGAACTATTCTGTATAAAAAAACAGATACAGTTTTAATTTTAGTTTGTGAAATAAGAACAAGTAGCGGAAACAACAATGCTGCGGCCAATTTTCATGCTCTTGAACAAATGTCTGTGATATTCCTTGCCATTGGACAAGTAGGAGAATTTTGATGTTGGAAGTGGGAACTATATATGGATTAACTTGTTTAAGTTCTACTCTGTATGTGCACGTATGATATGGTAAATTATGCTTTATGAGGTTTCGGCTAGAACTTATGATCAAAATCTATTGTTTATTAGCTTTCGATTTCAATTTGAAACATAAGTATTTTCTAAGCAAGGTGATAATGCTATTTCCATGGCGGGTATAAAGTGTTTTGCTGTGGAAGAATTTGTGTTTTGTCCAATGCTATTTTTATGTACTTTTTGTCATCTGGTTGTATGCGGTTTGAAGTCTTTACTTATTTGATTATATTGTCGATCTGATAAGGCCTACTCTATAGGCTTTATCTGATTGAATAGAATCCGCAGATGGTCTACCTGTTGTCCATGTTCAGTTTACCGGATGTAAATTATTGTTCTTTCTCCCATGTTTTCATTAATCTAGGGGATACAAGCGCTTTTTCAGACGAGCATTACTTGAAACATCAGATTACCTCAAGGATGACTGCTTGATAATAAATTGTACGGTTGGAGTTGTTGTGTCGGTGATAGATTGTTCACGACTACACTCAATTCAAGTGCCAGAGTCTGATATAGGAGCACATTTTGGTATGCTGCTAGAAAATATGGAAGGTTCAGATATTACATTTGATGTGGCTGGAGAAAAGTTTCATTCTCATAAGTTGGTATTGGCTGCTCGATCCCCTGTTTTCCGATCTGAAATTTTTGATGGGGTGGACGAGCAAAAGAAAGAGATGGTTATCACCGATCTAGAACCTAGGGTTTTTAAGGTGAGAAGCCTTTTACATCTTTCTTTCTGGCATTCCTCTAAGGGCATAATCTGGTTCTTGTTCTTTCGATTGTATTTTTTAGTCATTATCATTTTTTGTTGTTGTTGCTGTGTCAAATAGGCCTTGTTGCACTTTATTTACAGAGACACTCTTTCGGAAGATGTGGAAAGTGTTGAGTCTAGTTCTGCTTCCTTGTCATCAGTATCCGAAACACTAATAGCTAAATTGTTAGCGGCAGCAGATAGGTATTGTCTAGAGAGACTGAAATTAATGTGTGAATCTCGTCTCTGCAAGAATATATCTGTAAATTCTGTTGCCAAAATTCTAGCTTTGGCTGATGAATATCATGCTACGGAATTAAAAGCTGTTTGTCTCAGATTTGCTGCTGAAAACCTTCCAGGTCCGTTAACCTTCTTCAACTTTATGCATTTTGCTTATATCATCATCAATTAGATTTTAAAAATGTGGTGAAAACTAATAGTTATTGAAACGTAGAACCACTACTTGTTTGATCTTGTTATTTCTCTGCAAGATGAAATCCTACTTCAAGACATTATGTTAGAAGAAAACATCTCTCTTGTCGCGACAATAAATCCATGTCATGATTAAGGCTTGTTGGCTCTAAGAGTTTGAATTATAGTCGACTGTTATAGCTGTAAAAGTACTATGGAGGCCCTTGTACTAAGGGTCAGATTGCATTTTGCCCCTTTTACTCAAAAAATGCGTAAATTAATCTTTGTACATTAGGTTAAAAGAGCAAATTGGTTATTTTTATAAAAATTTTCATTTATTTCTACTGTTAAAAACTAGCATGTTTGAAGGAATTAACTAGACAATTATATGTGGTGTGCCACCCCTACCTTATTCTGATATGCAGGGACCAGTTTTTAGTAGAAGAAATGGATGAAATTTTTAGCAGAAGAACTAGTTTGCTTTTTTATTTAATGTACAAGGACTAGTTTGTCCATTTTTGAGTAGAGGGGGCAAAATCCAATTCAACTCTTAGTACAATGGTCTCCATGGTAACTTTACCCTTTTATAGCTGGCATTAATACATGTTTGGTGGAAAATGATTCATAGCTCAGCTGCTGTATTTGTTATACATGAATAGGTGAGCCCAACTATACCCATAGATAAACATTATATATTTAAGGGATCCGGAGCACCAAACTAATCAGTTAGAAGTTTTGTTTTATATATATATAAATTACCTTTTGAGTAAAAGTTATTAGGTGGGTTTATATTGCATGTTGAGCAACTGAACATGTCAGGCTATGTACTCTTTTCTTCGCATGAGGGGTACAAGCCCCTGCCTCATGGTGCGATATTTTCGTGCTATGTCTTCTTCATAGGTCAGTTAGGGCATGTTAGACCATATGCTTTAGTAAAGTTGTGGATTGAGTTGTAGGTATCATAGGGAGCTTGTTCATGTGCTGAGGCTGCAGTTTTCATGTGCAAGCTTATTGTTCTTCGATCTTGATTTGACGAACTTAGCTGTCTTTCCGAGAAATTTCTAAAACCAAGAACGAAACTATGAAACTTGAAGGGCTATATGTTATTTTCAGATCCCGGTCTCTAACTTGTGTTCTTATAGCAGCTGTCATGCGATCAGACGGCTTCGAATACTTAAAAGACAACTGCCCTTCACTTCAGTCAGAGCTCCTCAAAACCATCGCAGGTTGCGAGGAAGATTATAGCAGTGGCGGAAAATCACGAAGCGTATGGGCACAACTCTCAGACGGCACTGATACAAATGGCAGGAGAGTCAGGCAAAGAACATGACCGGAAGATGATTGATTGTTCAAATTGTAAATGTATTCGAATTCGATCATGTAGCTGAGAGAGAGAGAATGGAATTTTGTAGATTTGGGTGAGTTTTTGTAAATCTCTGGTAAGTGCCATTGCTAACAAGTTTTTGTCATTTTGGAAATGGAGATGCAACAACTGTGAATTCTACTGTATAATACCTTCCCCTTTTGTATGGCCTTTAAATGATAAATTAAATTGATCATTTAAGTAAATCAACAAATAATTACAATAATTATCCTTCTTATTAGAAGCCATGCAGACTTTCAATTGAAATGTATATCTTGAAATATTTCAAGTTTACCCTTTTTTATAGTTTTAAACAGCTATTTGAAAAATTTTTATTTATGTTACTGAAAAGTTTTTAAATAAGTCATTAGACAGTTAAGTTTTATTTTTTAAAATTTAGTTAATGAGTACCAAGTGATAATTCGACAATTGGTATGGTGGATCAATACTCATCAACAAGTAGTAGAATATATTTTAAATCTAAGTTGATCACATGATCCATGATGAAGGTTAAAGAAGACATGTGTTTAAATTTTAGTTCATAAATTCATGAATTTAAAAGCTATTTCATAAAATAAAAAATTACAAATTGCAGAAGAGAATGAAAAGAAAAGCTTTCAATTGGTGTAAGTAGTGTAAACAGAAAACCATACAACAATAATTTCAACAACTTGATGACTTAAATAAAAAATTTTGAATTATTCAGTGACCATTATATAACTTTTCAAATTTGAGTAATCAAAATGTAAACTTACTAAAAACGTTTTTAGTTACATTTAAGTGAAATTTACCTTTTTTTATAATCGGAATATATTTAATTTTAAAGTTCCATTAATTTTTTTAACTAAATTTAGAAAAAAAAGGGAGAAGAAGAAGAAGAGAAGAGTGGATATTATTTAGCTTAGTAGAAGGTAATCCTATTTTTCCTCCTTAATTATCTCCCCTAATTTCAACTTTAAACTAAATTTAAAAAAAAACATATAAAAATATAAGAAAAAAAGTGTACTCCATTAAAAAGCTTAATTATTTCCCTTCATTCTTCATTCACCAATGTCATCCTCCAACCCCGGCTCCCCCTCCGCCACCGCCACCTCATCCTCATCGGCATCATCATTCTCTTCCAAAGCTCATTCATGTATCCAAGCCCTTTCTTCCATCCTGTCCACCGTCCCTTCCTCCGTCTCTTCTTCCTCTTCCCTCCTTCACGACCCCACCGTTTCTTCCCAAATCTCCACCCTCCTCCGTGACCCAGACTCCGGTTCCGGCGACAACAACCTCTGTCGTTGGCTTTACGACACTTTCCATTCCCCTGACCCAGAACTAAAGCTCGTCGTCCTCCGTTTTGTCCCCATAGTAGCCGGCATTTACCTCTCCCGTATCGCTTTACGTAAATCCCTCGCCGGTTTCGAAGCCATTTTATTAGCTCTTTACGCCCACGAAACCACCGCACGCGACGGTCAACCGATAAGCGTCAACGTTCCTGATTTAACCCAACCCAGTATTTACCATGAAGCTAAATCATCAGTAAAAACCCAAGCAACTGAATTAAACCTAGCTGTCATCTCACCAACATTAGAACCCCATGGCACCATGAGATCATCAAGAAGAGCAAGAATCGTCGGTGTAGCCTTAGAGTTATATTACAGTAAAATATCTCAAATGCCAGTGAGTTCAAAGCTCGAGTTTTGTGAGTTTTGTGATATTTGGGCTACAGGGATTCAAAACAAACCATCTTCATCTTCATCATCGAAACAAAAGACAATACTATTGCCATGGGAATTATTACAGCCAAGTTTAAGGATATTAGGACATTGTTTATTGGGTGCACATAAAAGTAAAAAACTGTATGAAGCTGCTTCAATAGCGACCAAGAGTTTATATGAGAGATCGTTGCATGATATTGATGCTAAAGCTATTTTAGCAACCAGCAGTCTTCTTCGACTTGAAAAAATGGCTTTGGATCCTAAACTTAACGTTGATCATACTGAAATTGATATGTCTTTGGCTTTGTAAATATTTCATATATACACATTATTTTTGTAATGTTTTAATTGATTTTTAGTCTAATTTGTGTTTACCAAAATTGATAAATTAGTTTTTCTTCAAGTTATTAAATTTCGTAATTTACGAAAAAAATTTAAAGTTACTGAGATTAAACCATGGATTTACGTCCTTATTGACAATAATGTATTCAAACTCACGTCTTCTTATATTGATAATAATGTCGATATCAATCGAGTTAATATTCAATCCGCATATATAATATTAAATTTAGTAATATAAAAAATCTTTCCTAAACTGGTAATAATTCTTAATTAGTGTTATTTTTATATTTATTTATTTTTCAAACAACTTCTTAAACTACAAATATATTTTAATAATCAACAAAAGAAATTGCATTAGAATTAAAACCATTTTGTGATTAAAAAAAATCATTGGCAATGCTTCCTCTTAACATTTAAATTAATCAAAGTTATAGCCAAATGCCAAACCCTATAATTCAAATTAACAATGATAGAATCTCAATGAAATAAATCTCATAAGAAACTCTTACAAATTATTGGTGTCTCTTCTCTAGACATTGTCTCTCCTCACTAAAAAAAAGAAAAAAACTGCAAAACATATATAAATATAAATATAAATATAGTAAATGAATATTAATGGAGGAAAATAAGTTTTAATAATGGGAAAATAAGAGCTTTAAATCCCAAAAAGCATGGGAAGAAAGGCAATTGGTAAGGCAATGAAGGAAGCCAGACCAAATATTTCCATGTTTGAAGCACCAGTGTTGCTTCCTTTTGAAGGGCCTGGAGCTAATCCTTCACGATGAGGGGAAATTCTTAGTAAAAATTACCAATTATTCATGTATCAAATTTATATAACTATATAAAAATTTTAAAATATAATAAAATATGTAAATATCACATGATTACACAAATTGTCTACCTCGACAAAAAATAGTATAAATATTTTAAATTTAATTATAAATTTTTAAAAGATAAAAATATTATTTTATCATTTATTAATTTATATTTTCATCATTTATTAAAAAAAATTCTCATTTTAAAAGGTAAAGTGCTTTATAATATATTAATTTATAATTTTATAATTTTAAATTTAACTTAACACAATTTTTTATTTTTACAGGGTCAACAAGTTTTCTGCCTCCCTTAAATTCACCCAGCCACTCTTCAAACAAGGGTACAAATACAGCCACATGTCTCATTTAATTTTCTTTTCACTACACCGTAAAGGTGCCATATTCTAAATTGTAGCGTCTAAAAGTTCCACAAACTTTCAACATTATATATAAGGTGTAAATTACAGTTAATTACTCAATTTTTATGATATTTTCATTTTGGATATAAAATCTTTTCAAATTGGTCACTCTACTTTTAAGGCGTTTTCATTTTAATTATTCAACTTTTAAGGCGTTTTCATTTTAATTATTCAAGTGCTAAATCTCTAACGACATTTAACTGTACACACCACATTATATTTGCACTTTCATTTTTGTATTAAAACATGTTAACCAATTTGTTACTATAACATTAAAATTAATTAATTAATTTAATCTCATTTAAATTTTTTTAAATTTTATTTATTTTTTTAAATTTTCTTTAACGAAATCAGCTCAAATAACTCATATTTAATAATTGTAAAGAAAAGAAAAAAATACTTACAATTAATTAAATTAATTGCTTGCTCTTTGTTTGGGTAAATAAGTGATAAAAGAATTATAAATTTTGTTTGGAATAGAAGATAAAATTAATTAATTTAATTAATTGCAAATATTTTTCTTTGCTTTTAGCTTAATATCATATACTCGACAACAACAAAAAAAGAGAGTTTTGTAGACAACTATTAAAGACAATAATTTTTATTCTTAATTTTTGAAAATAATTTCAAAAAATAAAAAAAAAATTTGTTGAAATTTTTATATCGGTTGATAATGTCAACCGATTTGCTATTGTAATTTTGAATCTTAATATTTAAAGATTTATATTTCAAAACCCAAATTTAAAATTTTCAACAATGGGATAAACAAGTACAATTTGACCATTTTTGTGTATTATTTTAATTTCTATCATTTATTCACTTTAATTTTGAGTTTTTTTTACCCTAATCAATACTCCAAAAAGATATTTTTTTGTGACCAAAATGAATATGTAAACATGATATGACATGTACAATTAACCACAATTAGAGAATTAACGCTTGAGCGATTAAAATGAAAGCAACCTAAAAGTTGGATGACCAAATTGCAAAGATTTCATTTTGGGAGACCAAAATGAAAATGCCTTAAAAGTTGAGTGACCAACTTGGAAATTTACCCATGATAATTGTTTTAATGGAATTAAAAAAAATTCATAAACCAAATTATGGAGGGTTTTTTTTACTGCCAATATCTAATTATACTCCATATATACACACACCAACTTTCGGTAGAAATTCAAGATTTACCATCTTTCAACGAAAAAATATAAGTTTTTTTTTTTTGAAATTCGCACTAAAATAGTTGATAATAAGATCATTTCAACAATAATATTTGTAAAGTAAGTTAGAATTAAAAGAAAGAAAACGAAGTACCTGGTGATAAAGATACTTCAGTGCCTGAAGTTGGAACCCCAATTGGAGCGCCACCATTGATAGCTGCAGGAATTCAATTCGAGATAAAAATCAATTTTGTGATTACGTATTTGCAATATATTTAACTTATAATGTTGGAGATAATGATTAAGTTAAATAAATATCTCGATTGATATTTTATCCATACTTTTAAGACTTAATTAAATTCTTAAAAGAAAGTAATATACTTACTAGAGCAGAGACTAACGGGAGGGGTTTTAACATGGCAAACATTAGGTAGCTTAAGAGCTCTATCGATGTCAATGTCGACCCCATAACTCGAGGTCGCGTTTTTATCCAACAATAAACATAAACACTGAGGGCTGCTTTCCACGAGCCCGGCCAACTCCGGGCAACAAGGTTTGTCCGGCTTCGTTAGGTTGCTTCCAGCCGTCACGTACCCCAAACAATCCGACAAGTTAAACAAGTTTGTCATGCAGTCCGGTGTTGGTGCCATGGCGGATGGAGACGGTCCGTATGCTACGGAACCTGTTGGCTCGGATGCTGGCGACACAAGTCCTTCAGTGCTTTGAGTTGGAACTCCGATTGGAGCCCCGATGATAGCTGTTTGAATTCATGGAAATAAATGTTAATACTTCAACTATTAAATTTAAAGTTCAAGGTTTATGTAAATGAATAAAACTTGATTTTAAAGTTTGATTAAGTTCTATTTTTAAAATTTTGAGACGAGAATTGGATTACAAATTGTTAATATCAATTAAAATTTTAATGATAATAATATTTACATTAAATATAATATGTGATAATAATTTTTTTACCTAGAATCCAAAATTTTAAACCTTAATCCTGAACTTTAAATCTCAAACATGAACTTTTGAACCGCAAATTCAAAACTCAAACTTTAAATTTCAAATAATTTGAGGTTCGAAATTTAGGATTTGAGATTTAAGATTTGAGATTTCAGGACTATGGTTCAAGATAAAAAAAATTACTAAAATTATGTATTAACATAAAAAAATTTATTGAAATATAATTAAATAATTAAAAATTATGAATAATATGAGAAAATTACATAAAATAATTTCTCGTGTGAAAATTAACAATTTTTACGATTTTTTTTAAAAATAACATTAATGTTTTGGTAATAAAATCTTATTTAAATGAAAAAGGCAGTGTGCACGTGATTCATTTATTTGGAAAAAAGACAGAGCGGTAAAATTAGTTGAGAGCTAACCGAGAAACCTTAAATGCCCCCATCAAACATATTAAATGAGACCCAACTATATCCCCCCCATCACCCAAACTATTCTTTAAATATAATGTATAAAAATTAACATTAAAAAATAAAATAAAAAATATCATGAATATATGTATTAACCAAAATTTATATGATTTATAAATATATTATGTTTCTACTATTATAGACTATATAAAACAGCCTCGGGAAATAATAAATTCCACAGTCAAAGCTTCATTTCAAAGTATATTATTAAATGTGATTATATATTAATACTTTTACCATTAAAAATATATTTTTAAAAAATACTATAAAATCACTCATATTGTGTTATCAAAAAAAAATCCTACTCATCGATAGAGCCTTAGTTCAATTAGAATGGATATTTTTGTCAATATAAGAAGACATGAGTTTAAGTACGCTAAAACATATTATTCTTTTATTTATGAATTTTATGAGACTATAAGTAAATTTAGAAATTGTATTAAAAAGAACCAATATAATTCATATTGTAATTATCTTTGAAAATGTTGGGTTAATTCTAACAAATGTTTTCAAACTATGGTCCAAATGTTAAATTGGTCCAAAAACTTCAAGATGTTTTAATTAAGTTTTCAATATTTTAATATCATATCAATCAAGTAGTTCTAGTTGGATAAAATATTGAGCATATTTAAAACACGTAAATCAAATTATACACATGTGTATACTTAATGCATAACAGCTTAGATTCAATGTAATAAAATAAAATATAATCCACCTAAATTGTTAACGTCTATCTTTTTCGAAAACATAAGATCTAAAGTTATACATATCAATTTTGAATTGACATTTGAAGCTTAAATTTATGAAATACTAACGGAAAAGACCATCTTGATATAAAGAATATTCTAAAAAAATTTAAAAATTTAATTACAATATTTTTAAACTTTCGAACCAAATTTAAAATCGAAAGTATAGTTTGAAAATATCTTACAATTAACGCTAACAATTATAACAAATTTGAGTTCAATATTTAATTCTCCTCGTTATATTCATCCAATAACTAAATAAACAATTAAAAAAATCTATAAATCAATTCAATCAGTTTTCCTGTTTTAATTTTCGGTTGTTATTTTCTCACTCAAAATTATTCAATCCTTTACCCGCCAATTCTCAATCCAAACAACAAGACCAGTTATACTCCATCAAAAATTCATGAAAGGTTGTAAAAAAAGAAGAGGGAAAGGTAGAATTACCAGAACAAAGACTAACAGGAGGGGTTTTGACATGGCAAACATTAGGCAGCTTAAGAGCTCTTTCCATGTCAATGTTGATCCCATAGTTCGCCGTCGCATTCTTATCCATCAAATAGCACAAGCATTGAGGGCTACTTTCCACTAGCCCAGCCAATTCCGGACAGCAAGGCTTGTCCGGCTTCGTCAAGTTGCTTCCGGCCTCCACGTACGTCAAACAATCCGATAAGTTGAGCAAGTTCGTCATACAGTCCGGCGTCGGTGCCATGGCGGACGGCGACATGGCCATCGCTGGATCAGCTGCCGGTGCCTGCGCCGATGTCGCCGCGCCGCCGTAAAAAGCCGTTACGAGGATGGCGGCAACTAGGATCGTCGTTTGCTTCGCTGCCATTTTTTTTGTCGGTGAAAGCTAAGAGAATAGTAAAAGATTTTTGAAATTTGAGAGGTGAAGATGTTGGTAGTTATATTGAAGATAGTTGCAAATTTGAAAGCTCGAATTAATGTCAATCCGAAATTAAATTCCAATTTATTGTAACCACCAACCAAATTTTTAAATTTTGTTTGTTTGAAATGTTACTTTGGTAGTTATATTAAATTTCGATTAAATTAAAAAATTAATCATATTATATTTTAATTCTTGCAATATTATTTTTGAAGGGATAAATATTAAATTTATATTTTTTAATATACAATGTGGGTAAAAGTAATATAGAGGTTAGAAGTACGATTATATTTTATTTTATTCTGAAAAAAATGAGTAAATTAATCTTTATACATTAAATTAAAGAGATCAGTAATCGTTTATATTAAAAATTTCATTCATTTGTACTGTCAAAAATTAACATGATTGACCAACAAGTGATTGGGTGCAATAGTAAGATATATTGCACTCCCAATAAGAAGACTCAAGTTCGAAACTTGGAGATGATTTTGTTGAGAGAGACAGCTACGAACCCTGAATATAGATCGTAAAACGAACATGAAGTAAACCAAAAAAAAAAGCATGATTGACAAAATAACCATTTAATGACATATGATGTGTCACATGTACCTCATGCTCAACTCAATGATCAAACCTGAAGTATAAGATTATTACGTTCATTATCAGAATAAAATATAATCGATTTTATTCCAATGCGAACCCTATAGATAGTCAAAGTAAACAAATTACTTGGATTTGAATTAGGGGTGGTGGCACTAGAGACAAGTGGTGGTCCTCAACCATCTCTTCTCCATGGCTTTATGTTGCATGGTATTAATGTGCTAATTGGTTACCACAAAAGATGTTTCCTTTTAATTAAACCCTAATTGCTAAACCTAACCAAACTTAGGTATACGGGGGTTGCAATTTTCCAAAAGGCTTATAAACATAACGTCTTACTCAATGGCCTAACAGCTTCCTTCACTTAATTCGTATTTCCCTTTAAATAGGAGAAAAATACAAGTTTAATCGTATTTAAATTCATGTCTTTTTACTTGTTATAATAGTAATAATATTAACTAAAGTTAGGCTCAATCAATATTAATATTTTTTTTGAGAAATTTTCTTGTTACTTTTAAGATTTTGTAAAAATACATGACAACATAAAATTAAAATTGCATTTTGGCTCCCAAAATTTATAATTTATTTCTATTCCTCCAGTATAATTTTTTTAACATTAATCTTATCATATCTGCTATGTTTTATATAACACCTAAAACTATTCATAGTCCCTCTCCAACCCCTAAATAAAAGAATAACGATTCAACGCACTCGAATCCTCATCCTCCTGCACTAGCAATAATGCCGATTCTAATCAAGTTAAGACTCAACCAGCCCCCAGCATAATTTTTTAATTTCACTTGTGGCTGACACCATTGGATCTAGATAAGAAAAAATATTTCCAAGCCTCAATCCGACTCATGATTACTTTTAGCGCAGTTCTCAAATTGAATAATTCTGAAAAAACCCACGTATACATAACAAGAGATTTAAGTATAAATAAATCTGAAAATAATCTAAACATAATTTGAATAAAGTAGAGGTTTGTATTATGTGATCATATAGAGTAGGATCAAACAACAATAATCCCTAATTTGAGCGCTCAAAAAACAATCCACCATTTTTTCAAAACCCCTATAAATCACAACCCCATAAATATTTAAACAATTAGTCCACAAACCATCATCCGTTACCCATAAATATTCAAAGAAAACATAATGAATAAAATTTGAAGAAAATAGAATGAATTAAAACAAAAACCTTAACAGTAACTCAACAGGCGTGATTTGAACCCATGTTACTTTTGGGCAGAGGCTGATCTAGGGGAGGCTGGCAGGGCCCCAGTCCCCCCTAAAATGAAAAATTGACAATTTAGGCCCTTTAGAAAATTTAAAAATTTAAATTAATAAAGGTAATTTTGTCCCCTCTTGAAAATGATAAAATTTGATTTAATCCTTTAAAAATTATAAATATATAGATTATTAAAAATTATAATTTAATTTTAGCCTCCTAATTTTTTTTGACTTAACTCTTGCATCTAGAGCGACAAACATCCCAATTACCAGGCCAACATATGGGGTTTAAAACCACCAAAATTTTTTAAAAATAAAGAAGACTGAAACTAAAATTTGAAGAAAAAATATTAATAAAGAGGCTGTGACAAGTAACTAACTTAGAGGCCACTCCACCATCAACAAAGTCAAATTTTAACTTTAGAAAGTTGAGTGGCTAAGGTTTTTTCTTCTTCTTAACAATCCTCTGGTTTTAGTTTTTCTTTTGTTTTAGTACTATATTTATATTTTTATCATATTTGAATTAATAATATTGATTAATTAAATTTTATTATCAGTGCTGGAAGATTTTCATATCAGATATGATGTATTGATGTTCATGATATTTTTTTTATAATTTAAGTTAAAAAATTAAACATAGAATTTATATTAGGCA
The DNA here is from genome assembly GCF_007990345.1 of Gossypium hirsutum. Lineage (NCBI taxonomy): Eukaryota > Viridiplantae > Streptophyta > Magnoliopsida > Malvales > Malvaceae > Gossypium > Gossypium hirsutum. Next base: position 63,580,918 of record NC_053449.1, on the reverse strand, counting down.
TAGATTGTTGAGATCAAATTATGTTTGTCGTCTATATGCTATGTTTAAATTTAAAATTTAGTATCTATTCTTTAATTTTATATAATTTGGTTTCTCTACATAATATCATTAGTCGGTTGAAATAGTTGATAACCTTAATTATTTTGGTCAAAATGTTGAGGTCAAATTTTCTTAAAAATACCTGTTCCAACTTCATGTAGAAATATATATAGTGTTACAGAGGTGTTTCTGAGAGAAATTAACGTAATCATTTTAATTGTTATAGCTAAGGATGTTAATTATTTTGATCAACTAATGTCATTATAAAAGCAGACTATCAAATTACATCAAATTAATGAAGATTGAATCTCAAATGTGAGCATAACAGAGAGATCGAAATTACAAATCTATCATGATCTTATAATGATTAAAAAATAATAGTAGTGTTTTCAATTTGTCTAAATAATTAGGACCCTTAATATTTTTAGTAGTTGATGTGAATTTTTCTTTTTAGTTTCCTGAGATATCCACTAGAGCGAACCTAGTAACTAATTTTTCGCATTCTGTAAGCCCATCAAGTAGATTGATAACAATACTCATATCAATACTCTTTAATCCATAAATAGAAGGATAATGCACTTTAGCACTCAAACCCACATATTCCTACATTAATAACAATACTCATATCAATCGGATTAAGATTCAATGTACTATCATTAAGTATTTTTAAATGTTATTCTTACCTTATTATTTCTAAACTTAAAAAATGTATCTTTGGATTTTCCCTATCTTGGGTCATTTGCTTAATGAGGCCCATTCAATGTTGGGCAGGCTTATTGAGTTATATTATGGCTTGTTTTATGTTTGGGTTTGATTGTCTTTATTACATATATTCGGTTGAATTGAGTTCTTGCCAAAAACTAGGCACGAGCACAAAGCTCGTTATGGTCACAGCCGCATCAAGATCAACCATCTTGATAAGACCGTGATTATTCGTCATTAACCAGCCCTATCACTCTGTTACATTAGGTTGTATAACCAACCTAACAAAAATGACAAACACATTAATAAAAGACAAATACATGACTTACAAGTAGACCTGTCCATGGGCTGGGAGGCCCGGCCCGGCCCGCCCAAAATATGGGAGGGTTTGGGTAAAAATATAGGCCCGAAATATGAGTTTGAGCAAAAAAATGAGGCCCATTTAAAAAATGGGCCGGGCTCGGGCTCAACTTTTTTGGCCCGAGCCCGGCCCAAATATAATAAGTATATATTTTTTATTTTTATTTTTATTTTTAAAATACTTTAAATTTTTTTATTTTTTTGTGTTTATTAAAAATCAAGCCGGGCCGGGCCGGGCTCGGGCTTATTTTTTTTGCAGGGCCGGGCCTGGGCAAAATTTTAGGCCCATATTTCGGGCCGGGCCCGAGCCTAAGAGGAGGGCCGAAATTTTTTTCCGGGCCCAACCTGGCCCGGCCCATGGATAGGTCTACTTACAAGTTTTCTCCTTAAATACTTCTGTGAATCTCTGAATTGTCTCTGATCTGCTAACAACATCCTTATCGTATTATACTACATATTGATTAAAGGGCGAAGTCCAAAAAAAAAAATTTGGTGGGGCGGAATTAAGTTGTATATTTTTACAATAATAAAAGTACAATTTCACAATTTTAATTGTCTATATCTTTATAATTTTTAAAAGATTAAATCAATTTTCTTTTATCATTCCAGTGGTCAAAGTACAATTTTATCATTACTACTTTAAAATTTTATAAATTATAAATAGACTAAAAGAGAATTTTCCTTTCTAGGAAGATAAGGGCCATCGCCAACCCTCCCTCCCTTGTATTGATTTAATGAAACGCCATAAAGTATTTTCATATTAATAGAAAAAAAAGTGTTTTACCCACAAAGCCTAATTTTAATAACAAAGACGAGGTCTTAAAAACCCTGAGGTTCAGCCGATTAAATCTTGTCTTGATTGGTATTGATATTGTTGTCTATGCAAGAGGTTGTGGATTCAAGTGCGCTGAAGTGCATTATCCTTCTATTTAAGGGTCGGAAAGGGGTTATGGATAGTTTTAGGTATTGTATCAAAAAGAGCATATATGATAAAAAATTATAATGAGATTAATATTAAAAAAAAACTAAGATTCATATATATTTATTTAATATGAAAATTACTTAATTTTTAAAAAATCACAAAAAAAAACATTTCAACTTCATTATTATTTTCATTAAGGTTTAATATAAGTAGGGGCGAAATCAGACTTTTTTTTAAGGGGGGCGAAAATAAATTGTAATTTTTACGATAACAAAAATATAATTTCACAATTTTAATAGCCTATATCTTTATAACTTTTAAAAGATTAAATTAAACTTTTATATTTTTAGGAGATTAAAGTACAATTTTACCTTTACTAATTTAAAATTTTAAAAATTTTAAAATATTTAAATAAAAAAATTTCTATTTTAGGCTGCACTAGTTTTACCCCTGATTATAAATTATTTAAATTAAAAGAGGGCCAGCTGAATATCCCATTAGCATACAAACCAGCAGCCATTTTCCATCAATTTGTTTCTGTGGAAACATTCTTTTCTTTTCTTAAGGTAGAAAGTAACGATCAAAAGTATATTTTTTTTGTCCAAAACATCAAATACAAAGTAAAATTAAAGCAATCATTCACCTCTTTTTTATTTTAATAATTCCAATAATTCTCCGGTTCAATCGTATTTTCTCAGGTCATAGCCGTATTTATACAAAAATTTCGGCACATTCATTATATAAAAATTGATAAATTCATACACAAACTTTTATATATCACCATAGTTTATATGTATTTCATGGTTTATTTTTTAAATGAACTTACAGAACACGAATAATCTTAATAAATCCCATTTTGAAAATCAAAAAATAAAATCTATTTATGTTGTTTTTCCTGCTTTTCCAAGCAATAGAGTTTGATGAAACAATGTTATCAAATCATTTCCATTAAAAAAAGAAATTAGCTAACTAAAATTGAACATTTTACCTAATTTTGATCCCTCGATCTCCCATAATAAAAACCCTAATTTCCCCCATTTCTCTTCCTATAAAATAAACACATCCAAACATAGTGTTTTTAAGGCATATATTCAATATATAGAGTGATATATAATTGTATATGATAATGAAGCAATTTGATCACCTTATGCTTTTCTTTCTCCTCCATACTTCTTGTTCAACATTATTAACCTTAGCCCAAGCTCCGGCAGCAGCTCCGGTGGTAGCTCCAAAGGCAACACCAGTACTAGCACCGGCATCATCCCCGGCACCACCCGGTCCAACCAACGTCACAAAAATCCTCGAAAAAGCCGGCCAATTCTCTACTTTTATCCGGTTAATGAAAGCCACGCAAGTCGCGAACCAGTTACTCGGCCAACTCAACAACACCAACAATGGGATCACTATTTTCGCACCGAGCGACAGTGCTTTTTCGAGCTTAAAATCCGGCACGTTGAACTCACTTTCCGACGAACAAAAAGTAGAGTTAATCCAATTCCATATAATCCCAACTTATCTCTCTTCAGCTCAGTTTCAAACCATTAGTAACCCTTTAAGAACCCAAGCCGGTGATAGCGGCGACGGGAAGTTCCCTCTCAACGTTACCTCGTCGGGAGACACCGTGAACATTACGTCGGGGTTGACTAATACTAGTGTTTCCGGTACAGTTTATACCGACGGTCAACTTGCTGTTTATCAAATAGATAGAGTTCTTCAGCCTTTACAGATATTCGATCCTAGACCTCCGGCCCCAGCGCCTGCTCCGGCGAAATCGAAGAAGAAGAAAGATGATGATGTGGCTGATAGTCCTGCTGATGATTCTACTGATAATTCTAAAGCTGTGAGGTTCACTATAGGAAACAATGTTGGTTTATTTGGGGTTACTGCCATAGTTATTGCATTAATTTCTTTGTGATTATAGTAAAATAAAAATTAAAAAAAAATTAAATATGGGATTTTGAGGGGAAAAATATGGTGAGATTGAGTGCATGTTTTTTTTTTTTTTTGTTATTTTGTGTTTTTAAAAACATGTTATTATCCTTTAAATTTCTGTTTTATACCATATTTTTTATCATTTAAATAGTACTGTCACCAGAGTTAATTGTTATGATTATTGAATTTTGAGGTTGTTTGAGTGTTTTTTTTTCTACTCTTTCGATGGTAGGATGGTAGATTTATTGATGCGATATTTTAGAATATATTCTATGCATGTTAATACTGTGTCATATTCTAGATTTAACTCATATTTATACAGTTCTACGTGCAACCTTACGTGTAACCTCTCAGGGGAGTATAAAATACCTCTCTTGGGAACACTTAAAATCATTGGCGAACTCAATACGCGAACCCGATCTGCGAACTTGGTATGCGAGCTTAACATGCAAACCGTGTAGAATCCGACTTAGATCCATTCGGGTTACGAGTCAGTAATAGTAAGTATTAGAGGTGCTTTCATTTTTTTTATCCCTATATATCTTTTAATTTTATCAATTACATCATTAAACTGTCGAGATTATATCAATTAAATCCTTCCATTACTAAAACTGTCAAATGACACGCCAAATTTTATGACATAATTTAAAATGAAAAATTTAAAGATTTAATACTATTTAATAGTATTTTAGTAACGAAATGAGCTGATTAATATAATCGATTTGAATAAGTATATATAATAAAATTATGAATACTTAATTTTATATGTTATTTACATAGCAAAAAATTAATTATATTTTTTATAAAAAAAATAGTTAATATATTAGTCATGATTGTTCATTATTTGTGTTATGGTTTATATTAATTTTATTTTGCATTTTAAATTTAAGTTTTTTTAAAATTATAAAAATAATAATTAAAAAATAAATTTAATAATATATAAGTATTAAATAAATAAAATCTAAATTATAATTGAGTTAGGGAGCGACTATTGCTAGTTCTAGACCTTTTATAAAAAAATAAATATAATAAAATTATTAAAAAGGAAAAGCTAAAAGGTGGTTGGCATGATAAAATGGGATAACTAAAGCAGGACTCAAATTGTCTTCTAAAAGCAAGAGAGTTTGATGATTGCTTGTTTTCATATATTGGTAGCTTGTATTTTTCAACTATTTAAATGTCTCAAATTCAATCAACTTGTCATTTCTTTCTTCATTCTTAATTAAAACTTTTTTTAAATATTGAATTTCTTTAGTTTTGCAAATAAAAATATAAAAAAATTTGAATCTGATAGGTTTTAACCCGATCCGATCTATCAAATAAAACTCTACTTCTAACGAATATTAGAGTCTTGAAGTATATTGAGCTTATCTTGATATTGATGAACATCCACTTAATAATAAAATATTCACAACACTGTTCTTTGGATGTTTACTGGTAGATAATAGGCCTCATCTGTGTATAAAAAATTTCCTAATGAAGGAAAAAGAGTATACATATTTATAATGCGCATAACATGTTATCTCATTAAAAACATTACCAAGAAAATTCAACTGAACAAAACCTTGGTTAAGGGGAGAAGAGTACAACACGTATTTACTCTCCCTCTTGACAACTTCATATGACATCTCAAATTCTACATATTTCATGATTAATCTTCAATTATAAAAAAAGAAATACGTTGCAATAAAATAAATCATATTAAAATATACCCGAAGATGTTTAACATCATCGTCATCACCGTGACTATTATAACAAGCACAATTACAAGTATTAAAACATCATTGCTTTAATAATAACAATTATAAATTAATAGTAAAAAACTATTTATAAAATCAAGATTTTCTCTTACTCATAATAACATTTACAAATTAGTAGTAAATTAATAGTAAAGACGATTTATAAAACAATGAAATTTCTATTTATTATGCTTGAAAATTATCTGATACACATTATGCCAAAATTTAATATCACATATATGGTATAAAATCTTATGATGCTCTAATCAAAAATTGTTATGCTTGCATTTAGTGCAAGGAATGCAATAGATCTAATAGGACAGACTTCTAACCGTCATAATATATTCTTTATTTAAAGAGAATCAATGTCACAGAAATTTATCACGATAATTCAGTCAGTTATAAAATAAAAAATAATCACAGTTATACCTGAATAAAAATATGTCGATAAATCTAAAGTTTTACTCTATAAATCAATGTTGGGATCAAAATTTTCACCATCCTCGAAAGATACAAAAAAAACAAGTTAATCGAATTGATTATAATTAATAATGAATTAAAATTAAAATTAAAATTAAAGTAAATGTAGAAACAAAATATTTAAAGGAGAAACTTCCTACTAATCCTCGCATATTGTGTTTATGATCTCTATCCTCACAATAGCTTGATTTTTATAGATTTTATACACGCATAAAGATTAAAATTTGAAATCAAGTTAGTGGCTAGTTATTGGGGTTGGTTCATAAGGATCTCCTTAAGGCCAGAGTTGGGGGGCTATTGGGAAAATAAAGAAAGGGTTAAAAATAGGGACTAAATAATAAAGGGTTGAAAACACACGAGCGAAAAGTGAGAAAAATAAATCGAGTATAAATTAAAAGAATAAGAAATAAGAGGTTTTTATTAATTAATGAAGATATTTACAATGCTTCTTCAATGTCTATATTAATAGAGATAATGAATATAAATGAAATAAAAATCTATTTATAATGAATATTAAAATCCTAAAATACATCAAATCGTGAATAAACATCTGCTTAATAAATGTGTAGTTTTTGATACTTTTCGGATGATAGTGGTTTGAAAATATTAAGGTTAATAATGTGTGCTTGTAGTCAACTCGAATGATAAGATAGGACACAAACATAATACGTTTAATAATGCGACTATGTCTAGTGAATATGAGTGACCCATTCAAAGATTTTATTTGGGATTCATAGTTATCCTTCTAATAATATTATCTTTAAGATTTAAATTTACATTTTCTCTTAAAACGTGAAATATACCTTATTACTGCACTAATATCCAAATTCTTGTTGGTTTATATATGAATTTTCTAGTTGTGCGAAAAATAAGGCCATTTTTGGTTTTTTATATAACAAAATTTAAGATGATTTCGTATGCTTGAACTGGATTGATGATAAATTGGTTAAGTTATGAATTCATCTAGTTTAATCATTTTATGGATCAATCAATTTAATTTTTCTCTCTAAATGAATACTAATATCGGTTTCTGATCCAATCATAGAGGTATATTTCCCTTTTATTTGGGATTCGTAGTTACTTTTTTGATAATGTTATCTTTGAAATTTAAAATTACATTCTCTCTTAAAAGTTTAATATACCTTATCAGTGCATTAATATCTAATACTTGTTTTTCGGTATTTTAAGTAACAAACTTTGTTTAAATGATGATATTGCATCATTGAATTGAATTGGATTGATGGTAAACCGGTTAAGTTATCAATTCATATAGTTCAATTGTTTTACCGATCAATCTTTGAATTTTCTTGAAGTCAATATCATTATTGATTTCTGATCTAATCGTTGAAGCGAGTTGGGTTTGAGTTTAAAAACAGTGCCTTAAGGACCGTGTAATGATAAACTCGTCGTCATCTAAGAGTGGGTTTAGATGGGCGATTGAGTGCGGTGCGATGCGTTTAGTTTACTTTTTGTCTCACGCTACAGTATCGCTACAGTATCTAATCTCACCACCACCGCTATTTTTACACTAACCGCAGTTAAACACATCGCCTATCCAAACTCACCTTAAAATTAAAATCAATTCAATATACACAATAAAATTTAAACCTAAAAGAACCGGATCCGATCAGAAAAAAATTAATTTAATTTATTTATTTAAATAAAAAGTGATTAAAAGAGCCACATACGATATTTATTGCGTGACTCAATGTTCAAACCGATATTTGCCTAAATTATTAAAGAAAACTAGCAGCCAAGCCATATACCTTAAAAAACTAAAAAACGAGCGTGAAAGACGTCACTTTTGGATTAAAGCTAGCAAAAGGAGGGAACAGCCCCAAGAACTTCAAAGAGAAAAAGCATATTCATTTTATCAAACTTGAACGCAAATTAAAAAGGTTCACGACCTTCAAAAGTACTGTATAATTACAAGCTTGCCATCATTATTTACAGAGACTAAACGCCAGAAACGGTCAAACAACGAAAGAAACGAAGAAAGGAGTGAAGCGGAAATTCAGTTACCGGTTCAGTAACGGATCGGAGATCCGAATAGAAAGAGGATCAGGTCCGAGCCAAGACCCTCACGGTCCAGCTCCGGCTTTGGCGCGATACAGCTTGCCGAAAACGTGAAGAGCCGTGACGAAACCTATGAAGCAAAGGCTCATGACGAGGACGACGGTAGGTGAGATCTTCAATCCGGGAGCATCGTCGGTGTAGAATCGAAGCATGTTGCCCCCGGAACCGGAACCCACGGATCCAGAGGCGGTAGCCGATGAAGAACCTCCGACGATCCTCCGGCGGCGCATACCGGCTGCTGCGGCCGCGGAACCGCGAGGAGCCATAACGCCCGGCCGGGACGTGGAGGAGGAAGTGGAGGATTGCGACTGCGACTGCGATGAACCTCTTGGCATGGTTTGGTGTACTTTGGTTGAAGGAAATGTTTTTTTTTCTTTTTTGCCCTTTTTCTCCTTTAATTTTTTTTTTCTCTTAGATAGAAGATAAAAGGCGAGAAAATGGGAGGGTAAAAGGGTAATAAACTTAATGGTCAGGGTTATTTATAGGTTGCACGAGAAGGTTCGAGCATTGATATGATTAGGTTAAATATAGATAATTTATTTTATATTTTAACTTATAATTTAATATAAATACTACTAGAACTTCTATTTACGCGAATGATAAATAAAAAATATATAATTTAAAATTAATTAATAATAACACATTAAATATATAATTTATTAAAATAAAAATAAATAAATTAAATTGTGAGTAAAATAAAATTTAAACACGTAAATAAATTATATTAATAATACTAAATGTATTACAATTGTTTATTGTACTATTGTTATTAATATTTAGTATTGAGTTAATTTGTAACATCAATTTAATTAATTTGCAAAATAAATTAAAATGTAAATATTATATTAAAATAAAATTTTAGTTCGATGGTAAAGTTAAAATGTTGTATATATATTTAATTTGTGTTAATATATAAAAATACATTTATATACCTTAGAATTCGGAAAAATGGATATTTCTTTGTCTCTCTCAATGTCGTTATTGATTAAATTGATCCCTCTAAAAAAAACATAGTAATTAAGTCTATTTTCGTATTTACATTTTTTTTGTCTTCTTTGGTAAGTCTATTTTAATCCTGAACTTTGATTTCATCAAGTTTGATGTCATGATACTCTTAATTTTTTTTAATTTCGAGGCAACGACGTGACATAATTGCAGAGTGTCATATTGTTAAGTTTTTATATTTGTCAAAACCACGGATTATAATAAATCTATTCATTAAGTTCAAATGCTAGAATGGATTAAAAAAATTGTGATCTAATTGCTAAGTTAATAGGCTAAAAGTTATATTAACTCATTGGATAAATTATATCTAAAGTCACTAAATTATTAGTATGTTTATGTTCTAGTCACTTAACTTCAAAAAGTTACAAATGGTTATTGGACTATTTAAAAGTTACAAAATCACTGTTGTATGGCTTTTTCAATTCGTATCGCTTACACAGATCAAAAGCTCTCGTTCCCTTTATCTTTTACAATTTAGTTTTTTTATGAAACACATTTGAATGTCACGAATTTACAAACCAAAGTCTAAATAACTTTCTTTTCAAAACTTCGACACTAACCGTTAGATTGGCTTAAATATTAGATATATTATTTTACTTATTGATAGGTACTAATTCACCATATTAATTGTCAAATTATCGTTTGGAGTTTACCAGTCATATTTAAGAAAGAAACCCTAATAATTCAATGACTTGAATAAACTTTTTTTAAATAATTTAGTTCAGTGATTTAAATAAAATTTTAAAATAATTTAGTGATTATTTTGTAACTTTTTGAAGTTAAATGGTCAAAATATAAATTTATTAATAATTTCATGACCTTAGTTGTACTTTACCCTAACCCTTTTTTGAAACCAACGTGACTGTTCAGTCTGTGCTTAAGTTCCTAAAGCTGCTAGAGAATAGAGCGGGGTGCCATAAACCCAGAAAAAAAAGAGACAAATCTCTTTCAAAATCCCCAAATTTCGCGGTTAAAACATGGAAGCTGCCGCCGGCCAAGACAGGGGTTCGCCGCCGTCGAAGCCCTCTAAGTTCTCTGTCTACCAAAACCCCACGTTATCCGCCGCTTTAACGGCGATAAGTTTAAAGCCCTCTAAATCAACTTTTCTTTGTATCCTTTCTCTCTCCTCTGCTTCTGCATTTGCTCTCCTCTCCACAATTTACAGGTTCTTTACTTTCCCCTTTTTGGGTTTTTTCTTTTGTTTCATTAAACGCAATAGTTTCAAGTCTTTTCCTGCTATACATACATTTTATACATATGGCGGTTGTTTTAGGGTTCTAGGAGGGTTTAAGCAAAAAGGGTTTTGTTTCTTCTCTCTAGTGATGGATATGCATTTTGTTTCTGAAGAAAAATGCATTAAACGATCCTTTTTGTTTCAATGAATACTTAAAAGAAAGCCGAGGTTTGTAAGGGAATCATCAATGGAAAGGTAGTTCGATGATATGTTGTGGACTGTTGCAGGCCAATATGCATCATTTAGTAAGAGACAAGCAGAGATAGGATTAGGGTTAGGTAATTAGTAGGATTTAGGGGTGTAATCGAAGTCAGAGTTTGAGCTCAAGCAGTAAGGAATTCTAGTTCGGTTCAAAATTTGAACCTCGAAAACTTGTGTCTAACTCGTTATGTTTTCACCTTTTAAGGTTGAGTTCGATTTGAGATAAAAATCAAACAACTCGAACTTGCTTGAATGCAATCAATTAAGCTCTGTACTTAGTAAATATGAATTTGATTCTCATGTTTCACTTCAATCTTGGATTTTTAGGCTCAAAGTATGTATTGATATGATAAATTTAAAAAGGCTATTACATTGCCAAGCTACTTGAGTCGAACATAAGGATACTCAAGTTCAGCTTGGTCAACTGCTTGAGCTCAACTCGATAATCATCTAGCCAAATTTGAGTTTTTCTTCCTTTGCTCTGCTTTCAAATGGAGAAAACTAACCTTTTAAATGCTACCGACTTTTGTCTTTCTTGTCTATACTTTTTTTTTCAATTTGAATGTGTTTTCATTTCACTAACACAATCATTTTATCTCACATTGATGTAGTGGAAATGGGTTCGCTGATAAATTTAAGTTCGGAAATTTGTCCGATGAAGTGGCTTGTAAGTTATCATTTGCAGATTGAATTCCTTTGATTCTTGAATTTAAGTGCTCTATTTCCTGTTATTGAAATGTGTTATTGGTGCTTCAGATATATTTGCCAAGGCAGTACAAGTTGCATCAGGTGTAGTTTTTGTTGGAACACTTTTTGCCTTATTCAAAGCTATCTCTTGGCATCGAAGCAAGAGCACCAGTAGTTGTTTGTCACTTGTATCTCCTTCTAAAGGAACTAAAAATCAACCTAACCTAACAAAGCGTCAGCTGGGGCTTTTAGGAGTAAAATCGAAGGTTGAGCAAGTTGCACCGGATTCTTATAAGAAACCTCCCAAGTCCAAACCCCTGGCAGCATTATCTTCTTCGGATGTTCTTGTACCACTTCATCCATCAATTAGTGGCTCAGATCGTAAGTCTCTAGCTAGCTCTAATAAATCAAATACCAGTGGTGGAAATAAGATGAGCCCTTTTGCTACACCATCCAGATCCCAGGGCTCCCCTTCTTCATTATATCTTGTTCCGGCATCCACTTCGTCATTATCTTCTCGTCAAACTTCACCGGGACAAGAGCCTCTAGTGAAAACCCCATGGTCCACTAAGCGATCCTCCTATGCCAAAGAAATTACAACAGAAGAGCAACTTGAACAGTTCCTTGCCGAAGTAGATGAGAAAATCACCGAATCAGCAGGAAAACTAGCTACCCCACCACCAACCATCAGTGGATTTGGAATAGCTAGTCCGAATACTGTTGCAAGTTCAGCTAATACATCTGGAACTACAAGAAGTACACCACTGAGGCCTGTGAGGATGTCTCCCGGTTCCCAAAAATTTACCACTCCTCCGAAAAAAGGAGAAGGCGAGCTTCCACCTCCGATGTCAATGGAGGAGTATGTTGAAGCTTTTGGGCATTTGGGAATCTATCCTCAAATTGAGCACTGGCGTGATCGACTTAGACAATGGTTTTCTTCGGTTCTACTAAACCCTCTACTGAACAAAATTGAAACCAGTCACATTCAGGTTTTTCATTCGCTCATCTATGCTATCATTTTAGTTTCACCATATAATCTCGTCATGTTATGATGTTTTAGCTTTATGATGTTTTCAATAATTTTGAGAGGAATCCCAGGAAATATTTAATTACGAGATTCACAAATCCTCTGCTTATAGGTAATGAAAGCGGCTGCTAAACTCAATATCTCTGTAACCATTAATCAAGTAGGAAATGATCCATCAACCAATGGAAATCCGGCTGTTTTGTCTCCGCCTGATAGGTCAAAGGAATGGCAACCATCATTCACTCTTGAGGAAGAAGGGCTACTCCATCAATTACGTGCAACTCTTGTTCAAACTCTTGAGGCATCCACGCGTAAGTTCTCCTGATGCTGTCTTTCATTTATTTATTTTTTGCATTTGTTGAGTTTTATCGATCTTAGCTAATGGTACTTTTTTTGATAAAATACAGCTAAGCCTATAGCCAACCAACTACAATTCCCTCAACAAAATCCTTTTATCCCCGTTATGCAGGAGTGTATTGATGCCATTACCGAACACCAAAAGCTTCATGCATTGATGAAAGGTGAGTGGATGAAGGGGTTGCTGCCACAAAACAGTGTGAGAGCTGATTATACAGTACGAAGAATTCGAGGTATTTTCAACAGTCCCTTTAATGTTCAGTTTCTGTTTTGCATTGGTAGACTTTTCAGTGTACCTAAATTACGGAATCACTATTTGTTTGCACAGAACTTGCTGATGGAACCTGTTTGAAGAATTACGAGTATCAAGGAAATGGGGATGTTTACGATAAAAAGAACAAGAAATGGACTCACGAACTACCAACTGATTCTCACTTACTCTTGTACCTGTTTTGCGCATTTCTAGAGCATCCAAAATGGATGTTACATGTTGACCCGACTTCGTATGCTGGAGCTCAATCTAGTAAGAATCCCTTGTTCTTCGGAACCTTGCCGAGAGACAGGATTCCAGAGAAGTACATTGCTATTGTATCTGGTGTTCCTTCGACCCTTCATCCTGGAGCTTGCATACTGGCAATAGGGAAACAGAGTCTCCCCATTTTCGCCTTATACTGGGACAAGAAATTGCAGTTCTCTCTTCAGGTAAAGCTCTATTTTAACTACTTTTTCATAGGCAGTAAATAGCATGTCATAATTATTAATAACTACTAAAGAAATTCCATATCAGCATCTGAAGATGATATAAGGGTGAATAATTGCAGTTCTCGTTAATCGTTGGAAATGTAGTATTGTCGTGGTTGGATAGTTAAGATTCATTTGGACAATCTTTGGTTGATGGAAAAGATGTAAACACATACGAGTTAGATGCCATGTTACTTGGATAGTGGATGAGTCTGACATGAATTTTAGTCCCGAGGTTAAGTTCATCAAATAATTTGATGGCATGTATATGTTTTTCAGGGGAGAACAGCACTGTGGGATTCAATATTGTTATTGTGCCACAGAATAAAAGATGGATATGGAGGCATAGTTCGAGGAATGCATATCGGCTCTTCAGCTTTGAATTTGCTCTCAGTTCTTCAACCTGAAAATGAAGACTAAGACTTTGTTAGCTTTTTTCACATTACTGTTGCAGTTTCATGTTCTTCCTTCTTGCTAAACATGAATGTTTTATGTGTTAGGATAAAATATTTTATCTGATATCTGTTCACATAATTTCTATTATTTCACGTTATATTACCAGACATGCCGGAGGTGAAAGATGAAATAATACAACAATCATTCGATTATTTTTTTAAAGTTTTTAATTTTTTAAAAAATATATGAAATTTTCAAGACTTTTTTATAAAAACTTTTTAAAAGAATTAATTTTCGCATTTTTTTTTTACAAAGACATGGATATCATTATGATATAAATAATAACAATAACGTTTCAAAATTTTATAAAAAGAATCTAAAACACTATTCTTCTACGAAGAAACATGAATACCAGAAACCAAAATTGCAAGGGGTGTAAACTCACTCAGCTGACTAATATAAAAGTAAAAAACACCCAAAAATTCAAAATAATTAGATGACAAAAAAAGACAATTAAATGGTTAAATCACCATTTTATAACTTTTAATAAAAAAAAAAAGTTTACTAGCGGTTGAGTCTATTTTATAATTGAGTGATTAAAAATCCATAATTAGGTGATTACTACCGTAATTTACTCAATTGCAAAACATTATGACCTAAACTGTTGTACAAATAAAGATATCATATATGTAAACAAAAAATATACGATATTGATCAATATTATACATGTCAACAGCTTGACCCAACTAGATCCGATTTCCATGAACCCCTATAATAACAATAATAATCATACCAGATCCCAAGTGTCATGCACCATAACAAAGCTACACATTCATCTATTAAAAATATAGCAGCAATGCCAAAGGAAAATTTTCAGCCAAAAGGAACACAATTAAAATAAAAAAAGGGGGTTTCTCTATGAATTTAAGTGAATTTACAAATCTATTTGATCCCAACTGTCTTTTAGACCAAAAAATAGGCAAAATAGGTGGAATCTTTTTGTGCTCACTTCACCCCCCCCCAACTGCATGCATATCCATTTACCCAAAATTCCAATTTAACTGTACATTTTTATCAAAAACGACCTCCCTCAATGCTTTTTAACTCTAGGGTAAAAACTGCTTGTTTTATGCTACCACGCCTAGAATAAACTAGTATTAGAATCTGAGGTTTCAACACTTACAGGAATTGAAGGCCTCCTGTTCCGACCTCACCTCGGAAAAGTCATCAACACAGCAACGTTGAAGCTGCCCCCTTCTTTTTAATTTGGCAGCACTTTCATTCTGAAAATTTTAATTTCGTGTTTTAACTGAAATGCAAGCCCAGTTCTTCATGAGTGATCACCAAATTTATCCACAAGTAGCCGTTAAATTTATGCGAACACAATTACTCGGTGTCGGAGTCAATAGAGAGATATAATCTTGGTCGAACTGACCGTTTTTGCCGAGGAAATGAGAAAGGGCTCTCTGTTCTTTGCCTACTTGACTTCCCATTTCTACTCTCATTCATACCAAGCAACAGAGAAGCTGCAGAAGGAAGTAACAATCAATGCTAGAAACTTCAGAACAGTGATGGAGCTAGGAAAAATTCTAATGCGGTGAATTACTAATCTCAAACTTGTGTGCCAGATACAAGTATATACATTTTTTTCCAAATTTTTAATATAGCGCTTTTTCCAAAAGAGCAAGGGAACTAACCAGTGTCCATAGCACGCTCTTTGGAAGGTATTGGCTGCCTTGAATTCAATCCATTCACAGTTGTCGAGTCCCCATGGCCGACACTTGCACCACCTCCAAGACTAAGTGAGATCCAATCATCGGTACAGATGCCGTTCGATACGTCAGCTTCATCTCTGAAACCAGACTCTGCTGATGCACCTGAAGGATGCGTTGGAAGAAATATCTGAAGTGAGGGATCCTCTCCACCAAAGAGGGTAGTGTCAACCAAGCTGTCATTTAGATTTGTATCAACCTGACCAATGGAACAAGTAGGGACTAGAGCTGTAGATCCCATTGTTGTCTCAGGAGCCAATGGATAACCATTAATTGTCGAAGGGCAATTGAGAGAACTTCGCTGCAGATCAACTAAGGTATCTGCAACATCCGGATCTGTATTAAATAGTTGAAACCCAGAACCATCTTGAGATCCCGAAGGTAATGACCACAGAGGCATGTCGAATTCATCATTGGGAGTAAAAAGACCCAAATTAGCAGCAGGCCCAAGAGGTGGTTCTTCTGAATATGGATGAGAAATTCCAGGAGGTGCAACCGGAAAACCAAGTCCCCCACCATCATTTTGGTTGTGATTATCCTTATACACAGTTGGAGGAGATATCAATATTTCATTCTCTTCATCTGAATCACTAAGAACAATAACTTCTGCATTTCCTGCTGTTGCAGATTGGTTTTGGTCAGTAAATTCATATGCTGAATCTACGTTCAGAGGCACAGAATCAAGTTCAATCCCGTTGCTTGTAAAGTCATAAGTTCCACCAACATCCTGATTTACGCTGGCATCTTCACCATCCTTACCACTTCCGGTAGCGCTGCTGCTCATTGGTAAAAATTTTTGCTCATGACGTAGCCTGTCTTGTAATCTACTAGCAGAAGAGTTGTTCAAGTCTTCAGGCTTGCTAAACTGCCAGTACCCATTTTGATTCTTCTTTATTCCGAGTTTCAAACCTGTCTGTCCTTCAGAAGTACCTTCAAGTTTGATCTGCTTCGAAATTTCAGCTGTTGGCTTATCCTCCACACTGCCTGATTCACATAGGGTACTGTCAGGAGAGTGCCATAGTGCAAGATCACCAAGCTCTCTGCGTTCATTTTCACTTTTAGCCTTTGCACGCCAAGAACCATCAGGCTTGACCTCAATCTCAGTAATGTCTTCGCCACAATTGCTCATCTGTATGATAGCCGATCATCAATATCACAAATTGACATCATGAAGATAAATATAGAACAGGGTACTGACCTTGGATGTGATGCGATTAAAATAAGGATCAATTATAATGTGTTCCAGCGAGTAGTTCTTCAAGCAAATTGGGCACTGCCACTGCATTCATGCTAATGCTTGTCAAAAAGCCTGAAAGAATTACAAAAAATAACAAGCACTGTAATATTGTAGCTTGCCTTCCTAGAGCGTTGGTTAAGCTCCACAAAAACTTCAAGATCGAAACAACCCATGTGAACGCAAGGCTTAAACCTTCCAGCGACCTTCATTCTTGAGCCGCTCATCTGTCAAGGATATGCAAATAAAAATGAATATCACAAAGCAACGGTAAAAGGATAGCACAGTGAAGAAATAGTCCATTCAAATTGGTTGGCACTGAATATCTATTCAGGTACATGAACTAACACAGTAGTTAACCATTTTTTTGTTAATTTTATTATTTACAAGTGATGAGATTTGAACTTCTAATTAATCATATGTAAAGACATACAAATTCTTATCAACTAATAATTTGTATTGAATATTAAATATAAAAGACATATGTTTAATACTAAATTATTTTTAACTGAACACTCCAGTTCAACCGGTTGAACCAGGGGTGTCACAATTTCACCTCCAGTCCGGTTTTTATTCATTAATGACCATGCACAAGTAACCATGCATGATAGCCTCTACCAATATTAATACAACCATGTACACATGAAGAAATTAGATTCCTCCACTATTAACATTTTACAGTAACTAAGCTGACACATAAGTGATGCTACAAGAATTTGATCCACGAATTTTGCAGGGCACATAACCATCCATTCTAGAGATGCTTCACAAACTACACTAATTAAATACTTGAAAAATGATGCCTAATCAATTGCATGTAATATTTTTAGAACAAAAATCGTGCACATCAGCAGAAATATAGGCAATAGATCGCTAGCATATTATAAAACTGTATAACTCACAGGGCAGCGTAGGTTGACTCCAAAAAAATCTGCAACAACTTCTAGGTCACTGTCACTATCACCATTGTCAGTTGCAGTTCCACCACCAACACAACGACGAACGCGGCAAAGAGCATCTTCCAAACGTTCACCTTCATTCTCCTTGGGAATCGTGTTGAGTATCTAGGACAGGCATAGTAGAGATAGGCAAGTTAGTTTGGGCTGCATACCCATGCAGGGTTTGTAGTTTAATCTATAGTACTAAGCCATATGATAATATGTGGCCGAAGAAAAAGAAAGTGGCTAATATTTCCATTAGTAGGAGAAAATCCATTATCTCGCGCTAAAACTAGATATTTTTGGTTCCGAAACTAAAAAACAAACCAAAATCATAAAAGCATGTAAACCTCATTACCAGCCCAAAACATTTAAATAAATTCAGGCAGAAATCTCATTACTTCTTAAATTCTCAATTATTCTATTGAAAGGGGACCATATTATGCAAACCAACAGGCAACAGTATGCACAATAAACGATCCATAAAGGAACCAAAAAAAAAACTCAGTTGACCATGTTAATAAAGTGAAGAATGGAGCCCTTTGCATAACAAAGATTAGAAAGCCCCAAATCTGATCTCACAATTTCCTTCTCTTCATTTCTAGTTTTTTCCTCTACAGTAGTCTCTCCAGTTTTTCCAGCTCTTCAAGTTAATTATTAAAATTACAGCCTTGATAAAGCACCATTCCCTCTTTGTTCTTCATTCTTTTCCTCTGAATACCTTCATTGATGACACGCTCTTGTTCATCAGGTCGTATTAAGATTTTTAAAGTAATTGAAGAAGGCAAAAGGGGAAAATAAGGTGGCAAAAAAGCTTTCCTCAGGAAACCAATTAATTTAGTGGCATTCTCCCCAGTCTAATTTATTGGATCCCATACCCATTTCAATGTCATACTGACACAGGCACCTCACCCAAAATGCCATGCAATAATTAATAGGCAGTCAAATGTCTAATCTGTAGTCATTTTTGCAGAAAACATGAAACGTAAATCCGATGCAGTCAAATGAAAATAACATGGTCACCTATGACAGCACTAAATATATTTGCATTCTGTTCTGCTTTGTGAGCAAACCAATCTAGACTGCCTAAAGTAATCAAAGAATTAGCAGGCATTGGAAAATAACGTTATATGCTGAGCTTTTTATTTTGCAAAAAGGAACATATATAATTTTTTACGACAGAAATTCCCAGACAGCAAAGAAATCAATCTTGCAATTCCAGTGTATGAACAATCCATATAGGGTTGAAGTTCTGAACATACCTGTTGAACAGTTCGTCGTTTAACTATTCTAACTCCAAAACAGAACACACGAGCATCGCATCCAGTCAAAGTTATCTTATTAATTCCATCTTTAATAAATGGAGATATCTGGCCACAAAATACACAATAAACAAGTGTTCAGACAATGGACGTTTCTTAGGTAGCTAACAAGAAGTAACAGGCTTTAACAAGCACATGCAATAACCTGCCGGCAGGCTTCCCCATCCATTCCAAACACATGCAGGAACATGTAAAGTGTAAATTCTAAGGAGCATATGATTATAGGACAGAACTTACAATAGGACCATCATCACGACCGTTAGCCCCGAGCAATTGAGAGCCAGGTCTATTAATAGCACGAACAGGAACACCTGTTTAAAAAACTCTCAGTTACTGATCAAAGTTGAAATAGAAAAATGCATAAAAATTATATTGATTTCGAGCTGGAGAACAAAGTTGCAATTAGGAAAAATCCAAGGCAAAAAAAACCTAAACATGCTTCCTTCTTTTATTTTATTTTCCCTTTTAGCTAGATCCAAGTATGCTCCTCAATAAACAGTAGAAAAATAATTAAGCCGTAAAAGGAGCAATAAACTGCTAAGTAGTCAAAGAAAACCATTAATACTCGTACCATTGACCTGTAAATCTGCATATTGAGGCCACTGCATCCTGAATGGAACTTTGTCATTCAGAAGCATGCACCATGCCTATTTGACAAGAAGAAAAACAAAAATATCATGATAAATAACAAAAAGCAATATACCAAACTGCACACTTTTTTTTGGCACTAGTCAACCTGGACATCATACTCTTGTTTGGACAACAACTCCTTGTCTGCTCTGGTGATTTGGAACGTTTTCTCCACGCTTTGCATTGGATTTGTACTGCAAAATGCAGGATATGAATCACTAAATAAACTACTATAAGTGAGGTCACAAAGCATTAGAGATTACAGTATAATGTTATTCACACCAAAACAACCAGTAAATTGTTTTTCTGTTCTTTTTTGGGGAGGGGGAAGAGCTCTAGTATTTCTCATATAGTAAACTTACCCATCAGTAGGGATATTTGCAATCGCCAACTTCACTGGATATAAAGGGTTTGCAATAGTAAGACAAAAACTGCACATTCAGAACCACATCAAGATTTAAAAGGATGTAACATAAAATCAAGGTATAACTGATTGAACAGTATTTCCTAACTCACTAATGTTAAGCCTGGAAAAGGATATTCTTGATGCATCCAGATGGATACTATATACATACAAGTGCATACCATTTAAATGCTTCATGAAGTGTTCACAGTAGAAAACAAATATAAGGTGCAGCAAGCACTAACTGCTTGACGAATAGCATCTTCCTTCAATAATAAGGATGATTCAGTATTAACTTTTTGAACATCAATATAGGCATATAAGTATAGCTACAAATAACAGTATTTTGCAATGTCTAAGGTGCTTTTGTTGTCCACCACTAAGGCACAATGTGCAGGCACACCTAAGCGCACCCCTATACAACACTGATTTTATGTGCACTACCAAAAACTAGTTCTTACATTTCCTCACACTCATCTCTTTTTTCCCCTTCTCCTCCCTAGGTTGCGGAAGGTACAAAAGTAAGATAATATTTACAAATCTTGCATCCTAATAACAAACTTTATCCAACCAAACTAATATACAAACGTCTGTTATGTTAACATTTATAAAGATAGAACACATTCAGTTAGATCTGAACTATAAAATATAATTGGCATATTTCTATATTATGACATTGAACTTCAGCCAATAACCAAACTGTAACCAGTAAGAAGATTGATCATCAATTATGATGTGATCACACAATTTGGAAGCACACGGATACAAACACAGACACACGTAAACAGAGGAGAGACATACGGATCAGCTCGCTTCAGTCGACAAAGCTCACAATAAAAGAAATCAGGAACTGCCGGGTTTCCCTCCATAGGCTTCTCTGGAATTATAACACAACCAAAGTGTTGCCATACTTGGCATCTTGGATCCTCACACTGCATAGAGCAATGAGAGAAAGCAAAAACATCAATAACTCAATTTAAGATGCAAGAAGCACAATTTTGTAGAGGAAAATCAGAAAACGATGTCCTCAGAATTCATGAATCCATTCTCAAAATGGAGAAAAGCATATGATACAAATTGAAATTATGAATAGAAACAATAAAAAGCAGGCAATAAAAGTAAAAAAACAGGAGAAGCAAGCTATATCATGCAATTGCATCAGGGCAAGATTCATATGAAAGTAGACAAACCTAGAAAACTGAATTAGAATATACCTATTGCAGAAAAAGGCCACTGGGAAAGGCACCTACTTCAGTTTTGAGCTAAATGTCAACCTATGGGAGATGAACGGTTCCATCGTAAATTAAAAGGGCAAGAAGAAAATCCAGGAGAAAGTCTAGAGTGCACGAGTCTATACACTTGTTCAAAATTGGCCTTTATTATCAAATCCAACAAAATCAGTCAAACAAGTCATTAGATTCATTAAGATCACAGCCACAAGAATTTTAGAAAAACTACCAACTTCATGGATAGAGATTTGAAGACTTAGCTTGCGTGTGCAAGTCAAGGCGCAAAAATTCTAAATCATAAGACGATACCACCAAAAGGCAGTAAATAGTACAAAAATTGAGCATAATATATTATTTTGTATCAAGCAAACACAAATCCCAATTTAAAAAGCCAGAGAAACAATCTTAAATAGCTGGTCACCCCAAAATGCCAAACATACAATTGTGACATCCATATCATTTGACATAAAATGAGGAAAAGAACATTAAACTCATTATCATTACCATGATAATGTAGTCAGTCTCCAATGAGTTTCCACAAGGACAACGAACTTTCACATCTGGTTGAAAGGGATCGTCTACTTCTCCTTTAATTTTAACATTATTACCGTCTGACACACCCTGTCCCTTTGATGCCAATTCCGTAGCACCAGAAACCTTCATCTTCCTGAGGACAAGAAATACACTTCAGAAAGAGGAAATAAAGAAAATCAATGCATATAATAACCTGATATGCTAAATCCAGTAAGCCAGCATCATCTTATCTAAATAGTAAGTCGGCCCTTGTTCGCAGAAGGGAAAAAAACTAATTCCAAACTAATTTAAATACAAACCTGTATATATCATCAACAAGTTTTGCTACATCTTCCTTCCCCACAGGAGTCCTTTTTGCCCACATCTTCGTAACTGAAAATCAGAAAGCAAGCCCAACATTATTATAAAAGCAGAACGTAGTAGTTTCTGAACAGACTTAAGAGCCAAATCTGAATTAATTGCAGTCTAATGACACTAAAAATCAGAAAATGTGAAAATTCAACTGAAAAGCATAATCGTCTACAACCTTCCCCAAGACACTGCACTCTTAACAAAAATTACAAAGAGCCATTGGAATGTCAACAAAGTATACTGAAATTAGAAGATGAAAGGGTTAAATGCTGCAATATCGGTGACCCTGAGAAACTAGAAGAAAAGTATAACTAGGCAGAACAACAGGTGCATAATTACTATCCTTGATCGCATCCCGAGACCCCGCACCTGACCTACACCCTAAAACTGAAAACAATATACATTTCACATCCAACAGTATGACTATGATTGAGTTGAAGACACAATAACATCAACAGCTAAATACTAGCACTCTGATAACATATGTCACAAGATAGCAAAAGTAGTGCCAGAAAGAAACATTTAAAAGAAAATATAATCCATAAATTACTATGGAGGCTACAAGCTCCCTTTTCAAACAGAAGGAACAGCTAGGAAAAGAATATTTTACCTTGTTCATCAGAAAGAGCACCTAATATCCTCTCAACAAGGTCCTACAAGTGAGATTTACAGAAAGGTCAAATATAATCCCACACCATGAGGTTGCAAATTGTATTAAAAATACTGATAACTGACAAAAGAACAATTATCATAGCCCCCAAAATTTTTAAGGCTCTTGCTAAATCTGCTGCCCGTAAATAGTTTAAAAACTTAGGAGCAACACACCAAACGAGTGAAAATTCATGATTCACCTCAGCACACTCAAAATACCATTTGGTGCAAACAAAAAGAACAAGCATGAAGAGAAAAAGAGAAGTAAAAAATCCACTTAACACCTACCCTTTAAAAATAATAATAATGTGATCTCACCAAAAACTGTTAAAAAGTTAAAATATTTACTAGCTATATGCAGAGAAATGAAAAAAAGTAAAAACAGAGTGAACCATGAACACAGGGCAATAAGAACAAGATTCAACAGAAGCATTCCAAACAAGAGGATGAACCAAGTAAAATACAGAGCATCATCTAAAGCCTCTGCTAACCTGCTTCTTCCCCTGCTTTGAAAGACCCAATTGAGTGAGAACATCCTTGAGTTCTTTTATTCGGAAGTATGCCAATTTATCCTATAATAGGAAAACATATTGGGATTAGCTCTCCGTGGACAATTTCCTTTAAAGATAAACAAAAAAGGCATCAATGTATTAGCATCAAGCCTAACAAGCATCAAAAACATGTAAATATATTTACTAACTTTCAGCTTAAGAATTTAGTCTAATACTCTGACTAACAAAATAATATAATGATAAGTACAAAATTTCCATAATTTAAGTGTTGGTATAAAATAAAGTTAGAGAAGCCGTTGTGGACAGCTGATACGAATTTTCAGCTTAAAAAATAACTGAAAGCAACAAAACCATCCTTAATGAGCTTACTCACAAACTTAAAACTACTTGATTCTCAAAAGCCACTTAAGAACAACAGAAAATTTCCACTGCCAAACTAAGTTCAGTATTTTATATCCCCTCTATAATGGATTACCATATATCCAAACATTAGATTACATTGCAAAAACCTAGTTGATTGAATTTGATAAAGAAATAAACATATAATATCATAAAAATTTCAGTTCTCAGACAATATTCATTAGTTAACTCCTATATAATTACACTGAAAATATGAAAAAATGAATCTATATTATACTACGAAAAAAATTGAGAAAAATACCTTGCAACTAGCCACCAAATCCATATTCAGTTTACAATCTGTAACCAAGCAAAAACCAGTAATCAAAAACCTAAAACTCTCAAAAAATAATCAAACGATCTAATCAACAATAACCACAACAAAACCACTAAAATTTTCAATTAAATTAAATTAATCAATCAATCATCAAAGAAAAACATAGAATCAAAATAATGGACCTTACGGGTTCTCCGATTATGATTAAAATGAAGGAAAACTAAAAGAAAATTTGTGATGAATCAAAGAGAAAATGGGAAAATAGGGTTCCAACAGTGGAGGTCGCCGACTTTTTTTTCCTTTTTTTTTTTTTTGACCAAAGAGACCCAAGCAAAAGGAACCACTTAGAAAATTTTTACAAAAGTGACCGGACTTATCGCCGATTATCGAATTCTGTTTTTTGAACGGGAACACGTCCGGGTTTAGTTTCGGTGCTGTTGCGTGTTCATTTTGTAAGATACGCCCGTGCTGTTTTATTCTTTTATTCGGGCAATTTTGGGGTACTTCTGTACGTACGTTGAATCTAAGTATCATTGGGATCTGATTCTGGCACGTCAGTACTTTTTTGTAGTGCGAAGTGATGGTGGACGTTTTCAGCCGTTGATTTTGCCGTGAATTTTTCAAGATTTTTTCATTTTGGATATGAATAAACTACACCAAAAAGTTACTAATTTAGTTGTAAGTTTACATTTTGCTTACTTAATTTCAAAAAATTACAAAATAATCATTGTATTATTAAAAAAATTTATTTAAGTCACTAGACTGTTAAGATTATTGTTGTATGACCTTCTCTATTTGCATCACTTGCACAAATTCAAAGTTCTTTTTCCTATTCTCTTCTACAATTTAGGTTTTTCTTATTAACCAACTTTGAACATCATGAATTTGCAAACCAAAATTCAAATAGTCTTTTTCTCCAATCTTTGACATTGTCGTGAGATCAACTTGGACTTTTTATATATGTTTTTCTACTTGTCGATGAGTCAGCATTAGTCATTGAATCATCGCTTAAAACTCACTAGACGAACTTAAAAAAAAATCTTAATAACCCAATGTCTTAAATAAAAACATTTGAATAGTTCAGTGACTTAACTAAAAACTCCAGATTAGCTTAATGACTTAAATGAAAACCTTCAAATAGTTCAATGATCATTTTATAACTTTCTAAAGTTAAGTTTTTCAAAACATCAATTTAGTAATAATTTAGTAATTTTCGATGTAATTTACTTTTTTTTTTCAATTTACAATATTTGGGTTTCGAGTGTAAATTAACTTTAGACTTATTCCAAGTCAAATCATATATATTTATTTAGTAAATTTAATGTAAATTGTTTGTTTAACGTAAAATATATTAATTGTTTTATAAAATACAGCCTCGAGTCTCGGATCTCAAATATAAACCATAAAAGTCACTTTTTAAGCATCGGTTAATAAAATAACACATCATAATTGTTTAAATTTTAATATGTAATGTGATACATTTATCAACACCAAATAAATTATAAATCTATTCTGTCGCCTCCTAAATAAATTGGAATCTATTCGAATTACCCACAAAAATGTCATTACAACCAAAATACAAAATGGACTTCAATTGTCTATAAGTAGTCCAGTATACATTAGAAGTTAGAATAATTATCGGAAGACATTTGCACTCTTTTGAAACATACCCGCCTAATAGTCCAGACACGCTACCATGTGACAGATTTTCTAATTTAGGGAGTGGCATTTCAAATATCAACAAGCAAATTAGTTATTCCCTTACATTAACCTCTTTTCTTTTTTACTTTTATATTTGTACCCTAAAAAAATTTAAACCCTAAATGCCAATTTCACCATTGATTTATTAATCTTTTAAAATTCACCCTTCAAACCCCAAATCTTAAATATTTTTTACCATTACTAATTTATTTATTAAAAATCTTATTTCCTTACAATGTCTACATTTAATTAATTTAAAAACAGAAAAAAAATCATAGGAAAAAACCCAAAATAATAAAAATTTTCCAAATATGATAAAAAAGTTATAATCAATAATTTAACATTATTCAAGAATGTGGAAATTTGATAATTGGACACCAAATTATAAACATTTTAGACGTGTTAAAGATCTGTTATTGCTTAGAGGAAGTGTTTTATAGAGCCATAAACAAATACAAATATCATAAAAATAAAAGAAAAAAGATCGAATAAAATCATTGAAGAGTTTAGTGATTAAAAAATTAAATGAATATAATGATTAAAAACAAAATTGTTAGATTTTGTTAATGTTTTTTATAAAGTTAAATTACATTTGTTTAAAAATAAATATATTAGTAAAAAAATTAACAAATTTATGTTGGAATTGATCTGTATAAATTATAAAATAGAAATGGTAGAGAAGATCGAAAACACAAATATTTATGTGAAAAACTCTTTTGAAGAGGATTACCACGAGTAAAGAAAGCTTCAACTTCTCACTAAACGAGTAAACAAATAATAATATAATATGAAGAAAATAAACCTAAATGTACTAAACATATAAACCCAAACATTGAAACAAAAACCCTAACTCTCATAGAGTTTTCTCAAAACTGGAACACAATTCTCACAGTAATTACCACAAAAACTCGCATCAAAACTCATCTATGACTATCTTGTCGCCCCCTAAAAAAAACCTTGCAATACTACATATTTAATTGCCTCTTAATTAACCTTTCAGAATAGGGATACAAGGCCACTTTAAAGAACTAAAATGACTAAAATATCCTTAAAGTAATTATAGTTTACTTAGAAACAACAGTAGAGTTTAACTGAGAGAAGAAATATGGTTTATGTGGGAAACCCGTTGCAAAGTTCCATTCGCATCATCTCAATGTCGTCTATTGTCACAACGTCAAGAAGCTTCTTATCATAATATCGCTATTTGTTCAGTCGAAAATATGAGGTACACCCCACACTTTATTATAATTTTATTTGGTATTCAATAATAGTATAAATGTTGAAAAAATTATTAATTATATTTTCATTAATACACACAATAAATATTATATTCATTTCAACCATAAAATATAATTTAAAGTTTAATTTCTTAATTATAAAAAAAATATTTTAATGTTCAACAAATATTTTACATTAATTTATATTAATTGACTTGTAATAAGTCTAAAGTTAGACTGAAGGCTCAATAATGTAAATTTGCCAAAGAAAAAACTTCAACTTCACGGCAAAATCAACGGCTAAAAAAGGTCCACCATCATTTCTCAGTCCAGAAAAGCACTGACGTGGCAGAATCACATTCAACCGCTAGCTACAGTTAACGTACGTACATAAGTACCGCGAAATTCCCAAAGAAAATAATAAAAAAGGGCGGGCGTATCTTACAAAATGAACACGCAACTTCACCGAAACTAAACCCGGACGTGTTCCCGTTCAAAAAACCGAATTCGATAATCGGCGATAAGTCCGGTCACTTTTGTAAAATTTTTCAAAGGAATTGGTTCCGTCTGATTGGGTCTCTTTGGTCAATAGAAAAAAAAAAGGGGAAAAAAAAGTCGGCGACCTCCACTGCTCGAACCCTATTTCCCCAACGTTCCTTCGATCCATCACAAGTTTTCTTTTAATTTTCCTTTGTTTTATTCATAATCGGAGAACTCGTAAGGTTTATTAAATTGATTCTATGTTTTTGGTTGATGATTGATCGATTAATTTAATTTAATTTAAGATTTAGCTGTCTTGTTTTGGTTATTGATGATTAGATCGATTGCTTTTTTTTTTGAGAGTTTTAAGTTTTTGATTACTGGTTTTTGCTTGGCTACAGATTGTAAACTGAATATGGATTTGGTGGCTAGTTGCAAGGTATTTTTCTCATTTTTTGCATAAAATAATATGGATACATTTTTTTTCTTCATATTTTCAGTGTAATTATACAGGAGTTAACTAATGAAAATTGTTCGAGAACTGAACTTTTGATGATATTATCATTATTTGTTTCTTTATCAAATTCAACCAACTAGGCTTTTGCAATGTAATCTAATGTTTGGATATCTATTAATCCATTATAGAGGGGATTTCAAATACTGAACTTAGTTTGATAGTGGAGATATCCTGTTGTTCTTAAGTGGCTTCTGCAAATCAAGTAGTTTTAAGTTTGTGAGTAAGCTCATTATGGATGCTTTTGTTGGTTTCAGTTATTTATAAGCTGAAAATTAGTATCAGCTGTGCACAGCTGCTTCTCTAACTTTATTTATATCTTCACTTAAATAATGGCATTTTGTACTCATTTTATTACTTTGTTAGTCTGAGTATAAGACTAAATTCTTAAGCTGAAAGTCAGTAGATAAATTTACATGTTTTCAGTTGCTTCTTGTTATGCGTGATGCTAATACATTGATGCTTTTTTGGCTATCTTAAAGAGAAATTGTGCATGGAGAGCTAATACCAATATTTTTTTCCTATTGTAGGATAAATTGGCATATTTTCGAATAAAAGAACTCAAGGATGTTCTCACTCAATTGGGTCTTTCAAAGCAGGGGAAGAAGCAGGTTAGCAGAAGCTTTAGATAATGCACTGTATTTTAACTATTTTAACGTTTAACGGTGTTTGATGAGATTGCATTATTATTTATTTGAAAGGGGTAGGTGTTAGGTGGATTTTTTCTCTTCTCATATTTAGTTCATGCTTCTGCTTTTGTTTTGCTCCTTTTGGTATTTTGAGTGTTCAGAGGTGAATAATGAGTTTTCACTCGTTTGTCTGTGAGGTCATTGGTATTCCAGTGTGTTGCTCCTAAAATTTTAAACTATTTACTGGCAGATTTAGCAAGGGCCTTAAAAATTTTGGGGGCTGTGATAATTGTTCTTACGTCACTTATCTGCATTGTATAAAATTATGTATGACCTTTCTGTAAATCTCACTTGTAGGACCTTGTCGAGAGGATATTAGGTGCTCTCTCTGATGAACAAGGTAAATATTCTTTTCCTAGCCTCTCATTCCGTTTGAAAAGGAAATATATATTTATGGGTTATATTATCTTTTAAATGTTTCTTTCTAGCATTACTTTTGCTAGCCTGTGACATATGTTGTCAGAGTGCTAGTATTTAGCTGTTGATATGATTGTGTCTTTGACTCAATCACAGTTATATTGTTTGATGTGAAATGTATATTGTTTTCAGCTTTAGTTCCTGGTAGGACTTATATCACTCAGTTATTTGTGTCTGGCTGTGTTCTAGGGTGTGTGTGGGGAGTGGTACTGTGGGATGTGATCAAGGATATTAATTATGTACCTGTTATTCTGCCTAGGTTTGCTCTAGCTTCTCAGGATCACAGAGATTGCAGCATTTTACCTTTTGATATGCTAATTTTATTATAATTTGTATGCTTTTCAATTGAATTTTTATATTTTATGATTTTCTATTGTCCATAGATTGCAATTAATTCAGATTTGGCTCTTAAGTATGTTCGGAAACTACTGATTTTAGCTTTTATAATTATGTTGGGCTTATTTTCTGTTTTTCAGTTACAAAGATGTGGGCAAAGAGGACTCCTGTGGGGAAGGAAGATGTAGCAAAACTTGTTGATGATATATACAGGTTTATGTTTAAATTTATGATTCATTTCTATTGAAGATTTAGATACAAAAATTTATAATAGGATTGGTTCAGGATTATTATTTTATTTTAATGTGAGCAAGGATATTGACTTACCATTCAGATAAGATGATGCTGGCTATATGATTTGATTTGCTTTATTGCTTCTTAAAGTGTTATTTTTTCAATCATACTGGTTTGTGTTAATGTTTGTAATTCATTTCTGTTGAAGATTTAAATAAACGTATATAATGGGATTTGTTCGGGATTATCTATTTCTTTTCTCCCCTTCTGCAAACAAGGACCGACTTACCTTTTAGATAAGATGATGCTGGCTAACTGGATGTAGTGCATCTGGTTATTATATGCTTTGAAGTAACCATATGTGTTACTTTATTTCCTCTCTTTAAAATGTATTTCTTGTCCTCAGGAAGATGCAGGTTTCTGGTGCCACGGAATTGGCATCAAAGGGGCAGGGTGTGTCAGACAGCAGTAATGTTAAAATTAAAGGAGAAGTAGAGGATACCTTCCAACCAGATGTGAAAGTTCGTTGCCCCTGTGGAAGTTCATTGGAGTCTGACAACATTATCAGGGTAATGATAATGAGGGGGTGACCACCTATTTAAGATCGATTCTGTCTTTTCAAATTGGGATTTGTGTTTGCTTGATACAAATGATGTATTATACATAATTTTGTATTACTTACTTCCTTTTGGTGGTGTCATTTTATGATTTAGATTTTTGCTCCTTGACTTGCACGCATAAGCAATGTCTTCATATTTTTCTTCATGAAGTCATTAGTTTTTCTGATAACTGGTTTGACTGCTTTTGTTGGATTTTATAGCAAAGACAGATCAATTTTGAACAAGTGTATAGACTTGTGCACTTTAGACTTTCCCCTAAATTTTCTTCTTGCCCTTTAATTTACAATGGAACCATTTATCTCCTCAAGGTTGATATTTAGCTCAAAACTGAAGTAGGTGTCCTCCCAGTGACCTTTTTCTGCAGTAGGTGTATTTTAATGCAGTTTTCTAGGTTTGTCTAGTTTCATATGAATCTTGCGCTGATGCAATTTTATAAGATGGGATGCTTCTGATGTCCTTTTACTTCTACTGCCTGCTTTTTTGAGTGATTCTTGCTATAATTATATCCAGGTATTAACATATAATTGCTTCTTTTCATAATTCTGATTTGTATGATAAGCTTTTCTCCATTTTGAGAAGGGATAATGTATCCTGAGGATATCCTGGTCTTATTTTACTCTACAGAAATTGTGCTTCTTGTATCTCAAATTGAATTATTGATTTTTTGCTCTCTCTCATTTCTCTATTCAGTGTGAGGATCCGACTTGCCAAGTATGGCAACACATTGGTTGTGTTATAATTCCAGAGAAGCCTACGGAAGGAAATCCGGCACTTCCTGATTTCTTTTGTTGTGAGCTTTGTCGACTGAAACGAGCCGATCCGTATGTCTCCTCTGTTTATGTGTGTGTGTGTGTGTGTGTGTTTGCATCCGTGCGCTTCCAAAAATGTATGATCACTTCATCATTGACGGACAATCTTTTTACTTGTTAAGTTTGGTTATTGGCTGAAGTTCAATGTCATGATATAGAAATATGCCAATTATTTCTTATATTTCACATGTAATTGAATGTGTACTATCCTTATAAATGTTTACATTGCAGACATTCGTAGTTTAGTTTGGTTGGATAATGAATAATTACTTGTTAAACCTCTTTGATGGTGTGAATGTATAATTAGGATGCAAGTTTAGTAAATATAAGCTTGCTTTTGTACCTCCACAACCTAGGCAAAAGAAAGGGAAGAAAAAGAGATAAGTGTGAGGAAATGTAGGAACTAGTTTTTTGCAGTGCACATAAAATCAGTGTTGTGTAGGTGTGCGCTTAGGTGTGCCTGCACAATGTGCCTTAGTGCCGGACTCCAAAAGCACCTCAGAAAATTTGCAAAATACTATTATTTGTAGCTATAATGCTATATTGATGTACAAAAAGTTAATACTGAATCATCTTTAACATTGAAGAAAGATGTTATTTATCAAGCAGTTAGTGCTCGCTGCACCTTATATTTGTTTTCAACTGTAAACACTTCATCAAGTATTTGAATTGTAATCTTTCATAAAAAGAAGTATTTGATCTGGATGCTTCAAGAGTATCCTTTTCTAGGCATAACCTTAATGAGTTATGAAATATTGTTAAATCTGTTATCCCTTATTTTATGTTACATCCTTTTAAGTCTTGGCGTGGTTCTGAATGTGCAGTTTTTGGCTTACTATTGCAAACCCTTTATATCCAGTGAAGTTGGCGATTGCAAATATCCCTACTGATGGGTGAGTGTACTGTATGAAAATTTTAAAGCTCTTCCCCTCCCAAAAAGAAAAAAAAAACCTAGTAAACTTCCAGGTTGTTTTGGTGTGAATGTCATTATATTTATACTTTAATCTCTAATGCTTTGTGACCTCGCTCATAGTAGTTTGTTAGTTTAGTGATTCATATCTACATTTTGCAGTACAAATCCAATGCAAAGCGTTGAGAAAACATTCCAACTGACCAGAGAGACAAGGAATTGCTGGCAAAACAAGAGTATGATGTCCAGGTTGGCTAGTGTAAAATAAAAAGTGCAGTTTGTTATAATTCTTTTTGTTATTTATCCTGATATTTTGTTTTCCATCTTGTCAAATAGGCATGGTGCATGCTTCTGAATGACAAAGTTCCATTCAGGATGCAGTGGCCTCAATATGCAGATTTACAGGTCAATGGTATGATTATTAATGGTTTTCTTTGACTACTTAGCAGTTCATTGCTCCTTTTACGGCTTAATTATTTTTCTACTGTTTATTGAGAAACATGCTTGGATCTAGCTAAAAGGGGAAAAAGAAAAGAAAGAAGCATGTTTAGCATTTTTTGCCTTAGATTTTTCCTAATTACAACTCTATTCTTCTTGACCTCAACATATTTTTATGCAATTTTTTATTTCAACTTTGATCAGTAACTGACGGTTTTTTAAACAGGTGTTCCTGTTCGTGCTATTAATAGACCTGGCTCACAATTGCTTGGGACTAATGGCGTGATGATGGTCCAATTGTGAGTTCTGTCCTCCCATAAAAGATTTTTTTTTCTCGCACATGTATACATAATCATATGCTCCTTAGAATTTACCCTTTACATGTGTGTGCATGTGATTGGAATGGATGGGGAAGCCTGCCGGCAGGTTATTGCATGTGCTTTTAAAGCCTGTTACTTCTTGTTAGCTACCTAAGAAGCATCCATGGTCTGAACACTTTTTTATTGTGAATTTTCTGGTCAGATAACTCCATGTACTAAAGATGGAATTAACAAGATAACTTTGACCGGATGCGATGCTCGCTTCTTCTGTTCGGAGTTAGAATAGTTAAACGACGAACTGTGCAACAGGTATGTTCAGAACTTCAACCCTTTATGGATTGTTCATACATTGGAAGTACAAGATTGACTGATTTGCTGTCTGGGAATTTTGTAGTAAAAAATTATATATGTTCCTTTTTGCAAAATAAAAAGCTCTGCATGTAATGTTTTTTTTCCAATGTCTGCTAGTTCTTTGATTAATATAGGCAGTGTTGATTGGATTGCTCACAAAGCAGAACAGAATGCAAATATATTAGTGCTGTCATAGTTGACAGTGTATTTTCATATGAATGCGTTGGATATATGTTTCACGTCTCTTGCAAAAATGACTACGGATTAGACATTTGACCGCTATTGATTATTTCTTTGCATTTTGGGTGAGGTTCCTGTGTGAGCATGACATTGAAATGGGTATGGGATCAAATGAAAATAGAGTGGGGAGAGTGCCACTAAATTCGGCCATTTTCTCCCTTTTGCTTTCTTCAATTACTTTAAAATCTTAGTACTACAAACTGAACAAGAATGCTTTATCATCCATGAAGTAAATTGAGAGAAAAGATTGAATAATGAAGAGAGAATGGTGCTTTATCATGGCTGTAATTTAAATATTGACTTGATGAGCTGGAAAAAATGGAGAGACTACAGTAGATGAAATCTAGAAATGAGAGATAGAAGGAATTGTGAGATCAGATTTGGCTTTCATATTTATTATTGGTTTTAATCTTTCTTATGTAAAGGGCTATCTTCGGTTATTAAATGTTCGACTGTTTTGTTGCTTTATGGCTTATTTATTGTGCGTACTGTTGCCTATTGGTTTGCCTAATGTGGGTCCATTTTAATAGAATAGCTGAAAGGAAAGAAATAATGAGATTTCTGGCTGAATTTATCTAAATGTTTTGGGCTGGTAATGAGGGTGACATGCTTTTATGATTTTCTTTTGTTTTTAGTCTCAGCGCAAATAATATGAAGTTATACTGAGATAATGGATTTGTCCTACTAAGGACAATCGTAGGCACTTTCTTTTTCTTTGGCCACATGGTATTATATAATATATAGCTTAGTACTATGGTTTAAACTACAATCCCCTCTATGGTTATGCAGCTGAAACTACTTGCATATCTTTATTATGTTGCCTGTCCTAGATACTCAACATGATTCCAAGGAGAATGATGGTGAATGTTTCGAAGATGCTCTTTCTCGTGTTCGTCGTTGTGTTGGTGGCGGAACTGCAACTGACATGGTGATAGTGACAGTGACCTAGAAGTGGCAGATTTTTTTGGAGTCAACCTACGGTGCCCTGTGAGTTATATAGTTTTATAATATGCTAGCTATCTCTTGCCTATATGCAGATGTGCATGATTTTTATACTAAAAATATTACATGTAATTGATTGGTCATCATTTTTCAAGTGTTTAATTAGTTTATCTTGTGAAGCATGTCTGGAATAGATGGTTATTGTACCTACTGAATTTGTAGATCAAATTCTGTAGCATCACTATGTGTCTGCATAGTTACTGTAAAATGTCAATAGCGGAGGTATCTAACCTCATTGTGTGTACAGTACATGGTTGTATTAACGTTGGCTGAGGTTATCCTTCTGGTCAATAAGGTGTACGTAATGATACAAAAGTACTTCATATTAAATATATGTTCAATTAAAAATAATTTAATGTTAAATATATGTTTTTGATATTAAATTAATACTAAATCCAAGTTGTTAGTCGATAACAATTGTATGTAGCTTTATATATGATTAATTAAAAGTTCCTAAGTTGATTGGCCAGATGTTCCTGGTTGAAATGGTCAAATCAATCGGTTTTTTTTTAACACTGCTTATGCTCATTTATCATGCTTTCTGCTTTAGAGCTGCGTCATGCTTCCTTTCTACTTTTTGGGCCAATACTACTATAGGTTTATTTTCTGAAAGGTGATGGTCTGGCGTACATGACGTATTAGTGTTCATGGAGAATGTGCGGTCAATGCTTGTGCTTTGTTCATAAGAATTAAGTTTATCATAGCAACAGTTGGGTTCTTAGTTTTTGTGTGCTTATTTATGACCTCTGTTATATTATCGTGTTTGTATATATATATCTGTATAATATGCAATTTATTCTAATTTAAGTCATGTAAGAGGTGATGATTCTCCTACTCTTTTTTCCTCCACAAATGTTCAGTGGCAATGAATTTGGATGGACTATTTCTCACTGTGCTCTCCTTTACGTTGCTTGTGATATTCATTTTATTTGCATATACTTGACAGATGAGTGGCTCAAGAATGAGGTCGCTGGAAGGTTAGCCTGCGTCACATGGGTTGTTTCGATCTGAAGTTTTGTGGAGCTTAACCACGCTAGAAGGCAAGCTACAATATTAAGTGTTTGTTATTATTTGTAATTCTTTGTTTTTTGAAAGTGTTGCATGAATGCAGTGCAGTGCCATTTGCTGAAATCTCGTGGAACTGTTTATTTGTTTATTTTAATCGTACATCCAAGGTGGTCCCTGTTGTTTTATTTATCATATGTATTTGTAATGATATCAGCTATCATACAATAGAAATTGCGGCGAAGACATACGAGATTGAGTAAGCCTGATGTTTTGGGTGCAAAGGAAAAGTAGAATAACGTAGAGAGCTTGGTGATCTTGCCTAGGAACTCCTGAAGTATATGTGAATCGCGTGTGGAGGATAAGCCGACAGTGAATTTCAAAGCAGATCAAACTTGAAGGTCCTTCAGAAGGGCATACAGGTTTGAAACTTGGAATAAAGAAGAATCAAAATGGGTATGGCATTTTAGCAAGCGGAAGACATGAACACTCTCTGCTGTAGATTACAAGACAGGGTACGTCATGAGCAAAAACGTATACCAATGAGAGCAGTGCTACTGGAAGTGGTAAGGATGGTGAAGATCCAGTGTAAATCAGGATGCCGGTGGAACTTATGATTTACAAGCAACGGGATTGAACTTGATTCTGTGCCTCTGAATGGAGATGCAGCATATGAATTTACTGACCAAACCAATCTGCACAGCAGGAAATGCAGAAGTTATTGTTCTTAGTGATTAGATGAAGAGAATGAAATACTGATATCTCCTCCAACTGTGTACAAGGATAATCACAACCAAATGATGGTGGGGGACTTGGTTTTCCTGTTGCACCTCGGAATTTCTCATCCGTATTCAGAAGAACCACTCTTGGGCCTGCTGCTAATTTAGGTCTTTTACAACCAATGATGAATTCGACATACCTTGTGGTCATTACCTACGGGAACACAAGATGGCTCAGGGTTCAACTATTTAATACAGATCCGATGTTGCAGATACCTTAGTTGATCTGCAGCGTAGTTTCTCTCAATTGCCCTTCGACAATGAATGGTTATCCATTGGTCCTGAGACAACTATGGATCTACAAATCTAGTCCCTACTTCTTCCATGGTCAGGTGGATACAAACTAAATGACAGCTTGGTTGACAATACTTCTTTGGTGGAGAAGATCCTCGTTTCAGATATTTCTTCCAAGCATCCTTCAGGTGCATCAGCAGAGTCTGATTTGAGAGATCAAGCGATGTACCAAATGGCGACGATTGGATCTCCCTTAGGCTTGGAGGTGGTGCAACTGGTGGCCATGGAGACTCAACAATTGTGAATGGATTGAACTTGAGGCAGCAGGTAACTTCCAAGAGCGTGCTATGGATGCTGGTTAGTTTCCTTGCCCTTTGGAAAAAATGCTGTATTAAATATTTGAAAAATGAAATTGTATATACTCGCAATTCACTGCATTACTTTTTTTCTTGTAGTTTGTAGATTATTGTTCTTTTTCCTTTGCAGTTCTCTGTTGCTTGGTATGAACGACAGTAAATGGGAAGTCAAGTAGGCAAGAACGAGAGTCCTTTCTCATTTCTCGGCAAAACGGTCAGTTCGACCAAGATTATATCTCTCTATCGACCAGACACTGAGTAGTTGTGTTTGCTTAATTAACTGCACTTGTGATAATTTGGTGATCACCATGAAGAACTGGACTGGCATTCAGTTAAACGAAATTAAATTTCAAACGAAAGGCTGCAATTAAAAAGAAGGGGGCAGCTTCACTTGCTGTGTGAGCTTTTCCGGGTGAGCCAGAGCTTGAGGCCAATACCTGTAGTGTTGAATGCCCAATTCTAATTCTAGTTTATTCATGGCGTGATAGCATAAACAAGCAGTTTTACCCCTAGAGTTAAAAAAACACAGGTGAGGGAGTCGTTTTTGATTAAAAGTACAGTTAATTGGGAATTGGGATAAATGATATGCATGCATTGGGGGTAAATACACAAAATCCCCCATTGTCATTTTGGTTTAAATGTTGGGACATACTTGGTAATTCACTTGAATTCATAGAGAAACCTTTTTATAATTTTTTATATTTTTCATTTTGTTCCATCTGTTGTTGGTCTGATTTATTTTTA